>NC_060153.1:30122354-30132937 GCF_021292245.1 Micropterus dolomieu
ATCCCGACTAGGTTGCTTAAAGAAGTTTTACCCTTAGTCAGCACTTCTTTACTAGATATGATCAATCTATCTCTATCAACAGGCTATGTACCACAGTACTTTAAAGTAGCTGTAATTAAACCTCTTCTGAAAAAGCCCAAACTTGATCCAGATGTTTTAGCCAACTATAGACCTATATCTAACCTTCCATTTCTCTCTAAGGTTCTGGAGAAAGCAGTTGCTAAACAGCTGTGTGACTTTCTACAGAGCAATAGTTTATTTAAGGATTTTCAGTCAGGATTTAGAGTTCATCATAGCACAGAGACAACACTGGTGAAAATTACTAATGACTTCCTTATTGCATCAGACAAAGGACTTTTCTCTGTACTGGTTTTATTAGATCTTAGTGCTGCATTTGATACCATTGACCATCAGATCTTATTGCAGAGACTGGAACATTTCATGGCTGGTTATCAGATCGATGTCAGTTTGCACATGTTAACGATAAGTCCTCCATGCACGCCAAAGTTAGTCATGGAGTTCCACAAGGATCTGTCCTCGGACCAATCCTCTTCACTTTATATATGCTTCCTTTAGACAATATTATCAGGAAATATTCCATAAACTTTCATTGTTATGCAGATGATACTCAGTTATATCTATCAATCAAGCCAGATGAAACTCATCAGTTAGCTAAACTTCAAATGTGGCTTCAGGATGTGAAAACCTGGATGACCTGTAATTTTCTAATGTTAAACTCAGATAAAACTGAAGTTATAGTTCTGGGGCCCAAGGACCTCTGTGACGCATTATCTAAAGATATAGATTCCCTTGATGGCATCGCCCTGGCCTCCAGCACCACTGTGAGGAATCTTGGAGTTATCTTTGATCAGGACATGTCGTTTAAGTCTCACATTAAGCAAATTTCAAGGACCGCCTTTTTTCACCTACGTAATATTGCGAAAATCAGGAACATCCTGTCTAAAAATGATGCAGAAAAACTAGTCCATGCATTTGTTACTTCTAGGCTGGATTACTGCAATTCCTTATTATCAGGTTGCTCGAAAAAGTCCATTAAGACTCTTCAGCAAATGATGTGGGCTTTGTAGATCATTGGCAGACTTTCTGGGGAAGAGGTGGTCTGATTTGGAGAGACGGCATCCATCCCACTTGGGAAGGAGCAGCTCTCATTTCTAGAAATCTGGCCAAGTTTATTCGTGGACTAAATCCATGACAACCCAGAGCTGAGACCAGGAGGCAGAGTCGCAGTCTAACACACTTCTCTGCCCTTCTATTTCAGCAGTTACCCACCCAAAACCGTACGCAGAGTCGCAGTCTAACACACTTCTCTGCTCCTCCATTCCAGGAGTTACTTAGTGAAAACCCTATAGTGACAGTGTCTGCCCCCCGACCATCGAAATTATTTAAAAAGGTAAACAGAGGAGGAGCTGTGCATAAAAACCTCATAAAAATTACAACCACAAGAGCAATAGTGGAAACGAATAGGAAAATTAAATGTGGACTCTTAAACATCCGATCTCTCTCTTCTAAAGGTGTACTAGTAAATGAACTAATATCAGATTATGATATTGACCCATTGGGACTGATTTGTCTTACTGAAACCTGGCTGGGTGATGGAGAATATGTTGGCCTATATGAATCCACCCCTCCCAGTCATATTAATACTCACATTCCTCGAGGCACAGGCCGAGGAGGTGGAGTTGCAGCTATCTTCGACTCTATCCTACTAATCAGCTCTAAACCTAAATTAAATTATAACTCATTTGAAAGCCTTGCTCTTAGTCTTTCACACCCAAGTTGGAAATCACTGCAACCAATTCTTTTTGTTATAGTGTACCGAGCACCTGGTCCGTACACTGAATTCTTATCTGAATTTGCAGAGGTTTTGTCAACTTTAGTCCTTAAAACGGACAGAGTTATTATTGTAGGGCATTTTAATATTCATGTGGACGAAGAGAATGACAGCTTCAGTACTGCGTTTATCTCTCTGTTAGATTCCACTGGCTTCTCTCAGAGTGTCGTAGTACCTTACTACACCACCAGAGCACTGCGCTCCCAGAATGCAGGGTTACTTGTGGTTCCTAGAGTCTCCAAAAGTAGACTAGGAGCCAGAGCGTTCAGCTATCAAGCTCCTCTCCTGTGGAACCAGGTTCCAGTTTGGGTTCAGGAGGCAGACACCATCTCCACATTTAAGAGTAGGTTTAAGAATTTCCTCTTTGATAAAGCTTATAGTTAGGGCTGGCTCAGGTGAGTCCTGAACCATCCCTTAGTTATGCTGCTATAGGCCTAGACTGCCGGGGGATTTCCCATGATGCACTGAGCTCCTCTCTCCTTTACTTTCTCTCCCTCTGTATGCAACCTCATCCCATTATTGCATGTTACTAACACAACTTCTCCCCTTTCTGGTAGTCTTGTGCTTTCTCGTCCCTCTCCTCCTATCACTTCCTGCAGGTGTTTCTGGCTCTGGAGCTGTGGAGTCTGGATCTGTGGTTGCGACACCCTCTGCTACAACTATTGTTACTAGTCCTATTTGTAATCATTCATTCATTTTCTCTCTCTCTCTCTCTCTCTCTGAATTGTTGGGCTTCTGTAAATAGCATCATAGAGTACGGTCTAGACCTGCTCTTTTATGAAAAGCGCTGTGAGATAACTGTTTTTGTGATTTGGCGCTATATAAATAAAATTGAAAAATATATGCTCATCCGATTTACCAATTTGTATATCCAAATATTTGATGGTTCAATTGCAAGTGCAAAGAGCAGGGGGGAGCTTGGACAGCCTTGCCTGCACCCTCTGGATAACGAGAAAGTATTAGGCCGGGCAGATCAGGGGAGCATCAGGGGAGCAACAGAGTTCAGGAGGCCGTCCCGGAGGACGACCCATGAGGCCGGGCAAATCAGGGGAAAAACAGAGTTCCGGAGGTCGACCAAGCCGGCTGGACGGGTCATAAGGGCAACACAGTTCAGGAGGTCATCCCGGAGGACGACCAAGAGAACAAGGGTTCAACTGAGGCCAGACAGGTGACCAATGAAGGCGAGACCTCTCTGGAGGATGAACTGAAGGTCGGCGGCGGAGACACGACCTCTCCGGAGGCCTAACTGGAGGTGGGCAGGGGAGGCCTGGGGCCTCAAGTGGCAGAGCAGGACTGAAGGCTGGCAACTGGACAGCAGGGCTGAGGACCGGCAACTGGACAGCAGGGCTGAGGACCACCGGCGAGAGTGGTACCGATCAGGCCACCAACAGGGAACGAGGAGCAGGAGTCAGCTGGACCTCCGGCGGAGTTGTTACCGGTCGGACCACCGACAGAGAACAGGGAGCAGGAGTCAATCGGACCACCGGCAAAGCCGGTGCTGGTCAGACCACCGATGGGGCACGAAGAACAGGATTCGGCTGGACCACCAATGGAGCTGGTGTTGGTCGGACCACCGATGAGGGACCAGAAGTCAATCGGACCACCGATGGAGCACGGGGAACAGCAGCCGGCTGGACCACTGGTGGAGCTGGTGCTGGTCGGACCACCGACGGGGAACAGGAGTCGACTCAGTAGGACGGAGGTGCTCAGGTTCCATGCCGCACAGGAGCACAGTCTCGGAAACCCTGGGTGACTTGGAGGACAAGGCGCTGGACCCCTGAGCAACCTGTCTGCGGCGGCGAGAACCCCGTCGTCCTCCAGAAAGTTTCTCTGCAGGTGGAACAGGCGGGGAACTCAGAGGGTGGCTAGCCTTTGTGCTAGCAGACCAGGGGCCGGACACGTGCAGGTCGGCTAGCAGCCCGCTAGCAGACCGGTTACTTTCCAGCTGGTGGCTGGTTGGTCGGGGTCTGTTTACTCTCTGGCTCCAAAGCTATGTCCAACAAAAAGGCAGCCAGAGAGCTAGAAGTCCATGAATCCCCAACCAACCTGGATGCTGGAGCAGACTGGATGCTTGAACAGGGGATGGAGTAGGCAGGCAGGCAGGCTGAAGACTAGCTGCAGCGCTAGCAGGCCGGGAAACTGGCTGATGGCTATCCGCTGGAGCGCTAGCAGGCCGGGAACCAGGGTGGCTCGTAGATTGGCCGGACAGGCTGATGACGCCAAGCCTGACTGGTTGCGACGCAGGAAGATGACTAGCCTAGCTAACAGGCTAGGAAAACGGTAGGTGGTTTGCTGGTGTAGAGGCAGGCAGAACAGCACTGGAGGAATCCAGAGAGTCCAACATAGCAATCTTAAGAGTCTCCAAATGTAACACCAGAGTACCCACACCAGGAGCTTTGAGAAGCCTAGGATTCAAATGAAACATCTCCTCAAACGAGGCTATAGCCCCCAGTCTCGTTTGTGCATCCCCCAAAGTGCTCAGGATGAGCAAGAGTTTGTCCATGGCAAAGCTTACATCGCTTAATTCCTTCCGAGACAAGGGAACATCTGCTGGATCCATCTTTATGGTCACGTCCTGCCGTCATGCAAAATGGCTGAGTGCAGTCAGAGAGCAGAGTCAGAGTTCAAATGAGGATTTATTAACACCAAAAGGCAGGCTTGTGCTGGGAGCTCAGCAGCAATTGTCCAAACAGAAAATACTCCAAAACCAAACATAATCCAACTGGAGAAATCCAAAAATACAACAAGATACGAACCAAGGGAAAAATCCAAAAAGGTATAGGGACAAGACGGAACACTCAACATACAACGCAGACAATACAAGGATGTGACAAAGACTGAAGACAACTGAGGACAATATATACACTGGTAAACAAGCAGGGAGGGAAGCACAGCTGAGATACATCAGGTAATCAACAAAGCTAGACAAGGACACCAGGTACAGAAGAGATGTGATGACAAACTCTGTCCCCCCTTCGGAGCTTGTTGTGAGACGCATTTTGGTCGTTATAGACTTTGCATCTTTGTGTGCTGTCTAAATTATTTTGGCCTGCGAGGAAATGTTTATTTCCTCTGGCTGGTTCAGTTAGGGGTTCCCTCCTGTCAAATTGTGTCTTTGACAAGGGAAAAGAAATGCCTCTCCGTTGTAAGGAGGCTCTGTGTGATGGTTTTGCTGGTTGAGACTGGCAGCAAACCTTACAGGTTTTGATGTAGTCTGCTACATCTTTTTGCATGTTTAGCCAATATGCTACTTGTTTAAGTGCACTGTGTGTTGCACTGAACCCTTTGTGGCTTTTGTAAGGCGAGTCATGGGCGTGCATGAGCATCACTCCCCTGTGGCTCTGAGGCACCACGAACGCAGGTGAAGTGCGGGCGTCTGAGACATACGAGAGAATGCCCGTGACGACACGCAAAGAAGAGCGCACCAGATAAAGGTGTTTCAAGCCAGGGATGGAAGCAAGCTCAGTGTTGGAGACAGGCTCTGCGTCAGAAAGGCAGAGGAGCATTTTGCGAATGGCGGGATCAAGAGTTTGAAGCCAAATTAGGTCAGAGTCACCAAGAGAGTCAGGGACTGAGATTTGTGGCGCAGGGGAGGCTGTCACAGACAAGCCTGCTGCCTGGGCTCTGGTGGCGTCGCAAGTCATAAGGGCGGGATGGGTGGGGAGCAAATCCGCTTGGGAGTGCTGGGGTATGTCTTTAACAGCACCCTGTTTGTTTGGTGCTGTAAACTTGGTGTCAAGTTCAGCTGTAGGATGAATATATGTGGTGTCTGACCCCCCTCTCATGCCTTTATGTAAAGTCATGGAGGATGGCTCTGGTGGCGTGCTGACAGAGAAGGCGGTGACAGTTTGTGCACCCATCTGTCTGTCATTGGTCATGTTGCCTGTGGGAACAGAGTCGCTGGTAAGCGGCAAAGAGGAAAGGCTGACAGTAGCCTTTGAAGGCTCAGTGTGAATTGCTTGCTTAGAGAGGTCAGGAGGCAAGGAAGAAGGCGTGTGTCCCATCTCTGGAGTCCTGAGCTCACAGTCATGAGTGTCGGTGCTGATCGATCCAGTGGAGTGGTTTTGGGGATCAGTGCGTCATTTGAAGTGGTAACTAAAGCACAGAGGCGGGTTTCTCGTTCTGTGATGTATTCAGACAGTGAGATAGGCAGAGGTCATTTCACCTGTGCCCAGATCGTCAAGTTCTGAAAGTCAAGCAGTGGCTCAAAGCGGTTAAGGAAGTCTTTGCCAATGAGTAGAGGAATGGCGTCAAATGGTGAGACATACACCGGGTGGATGAGGTCCATGGGACCGATAGACATGTGGACTAATGTCAAATGTCAATGAGGTCAAATTGAGGTTTTCAGGGCCGAGTGGCTGGACCTCAAGGTCACAAGTCTGTAGTTTCAGGTCTTTGTGGGAGCGGGTCATAGCCTGTAGCTGCCTGAAGAGGGCTGACGACATTACAGTGATGTCTGCGGCTGAATCAAGGAGTGTTTCCTGCACCAGAGTGTTTTCAAGTGTTACAGGCAGGTAGAATTTCCGTGAAACTCCCCTTTCAGTAAGGTGACACAAGAAGTGTTGGGAGGGCGGACTGCCCTGAGTGGCTTTGGACTCTGTGAGAGGAGTCTCTCTTGAGTCGGACTGTACCACCAGGAGTGTCCTGGAGGGAGCGGTTCTCTCAGTCCATCTGTGTGAGCGTGTCAGTCGTTTTGACAAAGTGTCAGGAGAAGGGGACTTTGGCTTTGCAGCAGCTGCGGCCAAGTGCTCTGCCTTCTTGTCTTCCTGTTTGGACAGGGTTTGGAGCAGGCGCTTAAGCGCTGTAATTTCCTCCTTACTAAAAGTGGGTGTGTCAGACTCACTTTCAGTGTTATTGCTATTTGTGTCTCTATAGTGGGATCTCTGGAGTGTAGCTCTCTGAGATCGCCTGTCCCAATTGTTTTGGGATTTGTGCTGCTTGTGTCCCCCCTTCTGTGAAAAGAGGTGGGTTTCACAGCGGTTGGACATGTACCTGGGCCGATGGGTTTCAGGCCTCAGATTTTGGCTCTTCTCAGACCAAGATGGCTCTGAGTTACGTCGACCATGCTCATTTTGCTGAGGCAGGCTGCACCTCTGCTTCTGGCTTGGTCTATAATTCTGGGAGGTGATGCAGGTTGACGCAGGTGTTTCCAGACCAGGGGCTCGTTTTGGCTCCACCTGTAGGGAATTGATGCTGAGAGTGAGGACACCATGGGGCTCAGAATGCCTCGTCATGGTGAATCTCTGCTTTTCAAATCCTTTTGCGTGGGCAGGCTGCCACACCCAGATGATGACTGGTAGTGGGGTGGAGGTTCTGGATAAAAAGATATTTGAAGTTTATCTCTTCCTCCATATCTGGCTCATTTTTGGTACCAAAGTACGCTTGTCTGAGTCGGTTGTAGTACTGCTGAGGAGGTTCTGGCCTCCCTTGCTTAACAGCAAGTGCAGCTGTTAGACCTGATTGTGCTGTCAAGTCAGAATATTCCTCTACCAGTGCCTGGCAGAGTGAGTCATAATCTTGTCTGACATACCTGGGCTGGCGTTCAATAAAGCTGCTGACCTCTCGACTAGATGTCACCTTGATCAGGTAAATCTTGTCGTCAGTGGTGGCAGCAGGGAATTTCCGCAAGTAGTATTCAATATCTTTTAGATAGATACTGGTCTCATATGAGCCTGTACCCTCAGGCTCGAATCGTGTTATGTGGCGAGCGATTTTGTCTAAGTCCCTGTCAGAGGGGCTTAAGTCATGGTCAGCAGTTGGCGGCGGACGCAGCCAGGGGGAGTAAGCCGTCTTCACCTGAGTAGGTGGAGGGCTATTCACCTGTCGCTCTGTCATATGATCCTGTGGGATCAGTTGTGGGAGTGGTCGTGGAGACCATCCTCCTGAGGCTGGCAAAGGGGAGCGTGCCTTGTCTCTCTCTGGTGGGAGTGTTTTGTAGGAGGGAGTGTGTTGGGCTATCTCACATGAGAGCTGGAACTCTCTTCTGGTATCAGCCAAATCATCCTTGTTTTCCTGCTGTAGCGGGGATTGGGTTACTCTGTCCCTATCCTCTAGCTGTCTTCGCATTTCTTGCATGCGTTTTTGGTCAGCTTCTCTAAGTTTGCTATAAACCTTGACTCGTAATTTTAGCTCTTTAATTTCCCCCACTGCTTGTCTAAGGAGGGTTTCTGATTGGTCAAGGGATTCAGTTGTGTCTTTAAGTTTACTTTTGGTCCACTCTAACTCCTGTTCTTGCTGAAAGAGTGAGTGTTCAAGCTGATTGGTCTTTTCCTGCAGCTCAATTTTCTCCTCATCGACTCCACTCTCCTGTGGGAGGTGGCAAGGAGCCTGTAGGTCAGTAATGCGTTCTTCCGCTTCACTTAGTGACTGCCTGGTGCTTTCAAGCTGCTGTTCAAGCTGGTGTGTGTGCTTAGATTGGGCAGACATTACTATAGCTAGTTTTCCTAGCATCTGGGACAAGGCTTTGTCCTATGAGGAAGTGGCTAGAGCAGTTGTTACCAGCTCTGCAAAAATTGTTTCAAGGTTCACCGCATCGGTGCCTTGTAGTTGGCTTGAGTAGCCAGGTACCATGGTCTCGGTCATGTGGGCCAAGATGGAGTCAAAGTGTTCCAGTGGGTCGCCCCCACTGGCTGCCACTAAGCGTGGGTCTGCCATGTTCAAAGGCAGGTACTCAAGCGGTTTGGTTAAAGGACTTTGGTGTGAGTCCAAATCAGACAACAAACAAGTGTGCCAACTCAGAGGATATACCTAAAAATACAAAAATAAATGGGTGTTGCTTCTATAGCTTCCTGGAGCTGTTGATGTTCCGTTAAGTTAATTTGGAAGGTTGGAATCTGAAGAAAAGAAGGATCAAAATCAAATCTATGGACTCGGTTATACAATTTGCTTTAACAAAATCAGAAGTGGACTACAGGTGTTAGCTGGTACAGCAGACCTGAGCCAGGCAGTTAAACAGTTTCAGCTAGTGTGTTTACTAGTTGAGAAAAAGGGAATGTCAGGTTGGAGAAAGCTGACTTTCAAGTCAGACTTAAATGACCAAACTGAAAATTTTAATTTAGGATGAAAGCAAAAATAGGAAAATTAAATTATATCACACTTGGGATTAAAGTTAAATGCTATAGATCAAATCAAAGTTCATGTTACAACTAGCTTGACAATCAAAGCTCAAAGTCCTTAATGATCAAAGTCAAAGTTGAAATAAAAATTGTTTGAGAAAATTAAATTTTAGAATCAAAGTTCAACATTGGAAGAATTAAAATTTGAGATTAAAAATAATTAAATTTCAAAAATCAAAGTTTAAAGGCAATGAGAATAAGCTCAAAGTTCAAAGTTACATTAACAAAAACCCCAGGCTGATTAAAGTGGATTAAATTTATATAAAAAAACAAAGCTGATTAAACTGAAGGTTTTAATTACCCTTTGGTAATTATCAAGTTATCAAAATTCCAATTGAGTCCAAATTACATTTATAATGAACAAGGTTTAAAGAAAGCCTAGTTGGAAAGCTATCAATTTAACTTATCAAGCTTAATGTGGGTTTCAGAATTCCAATCAGTCCAAACAACAAAAGGTTAACAAAAATTCAAATCAAGATGTTATTCTGTATTTATCTTATTCCTGCAAGGATCAAAAATAGCACTACAGAAAAAGGCTTCAAAATGACAAAGTCAAAATCAGGGATATTGCAGCAGTAATGAGAATAAAGCTTTTTATTCAAATACAGCTGGATCAAAATTAGAAAAGCAAATCTTTGAATAAAAGATTGCATCAAAATTAACAGAACTACTCAGTGTAATCCTAGGTTAGGGAACTAAATTGGCTCAGTACCTTGTTACAAGCAAACACCCAATAGATCTTTAAAGGTTAGCAGTTTTTCAGGGAAAAAGGAGAGCCTGTGCTCTATTAAGTAAGGAGTAACACTCAATCTGAGAGTCAACACAATGGTTTATGTGTCTCAAGTTAACAAGATCTATCACCAAAGTCTGGTTTAATTCACTCGATTCAAACGCTCATCTCTGTCACTGATGACGCTGAAGTCGATTTAATGCAGAGCATGCAATTTATTCCACCAGCCAGTAGGGGAGCTGTGGCTCCGCCTAGGGCGCGGCCTATTTCTCAATGTAGAAGAAGAAGCGGCTTCCTCTCTGGTCCTCAGACCCAACAGCTGTTAGCTTCAGGCTAACGCAGTTAGCAAACCGTCGTTGCAGCAACGGCAGTAAATCAGAACACTGACGGACACCAGTCCCGCTCAAAATGGGGGAAGGACTCGCTCCTTTGTTTCAATGACTCAGCTTGCTTTCAAGCTTCGATTTAGCGTTAACTTAGCTCGGTAGGTACAACGCTACAGGCTAAACTCGGCGTCTTCACGCCCGTGACTCCACTGCCGGGCAGCTGTATTTGTTGAAGTAGCTAATTTCAACAGGATACCGGAGTTTTGCATATAACATAACAATCCACGGCTCAGCGCGTCAGACTGTTATTTATAGCCGCAAACAAATCACATTGGCACAGCGCAACTGTAATCTGTCTGCCTCTTATTAGGCCTTAAAATTATCAATATCGGTTAAGTTTCTCTCAACCAAAAGGGCATTTCATCCGCTCATCAGCGGAGATTGTATGTAGCTTTAGCTCAGATTTCTCATATGGCAACGTTACAGGAATGCATTCAGTTTAACATTAGCTCGGTCCTCATACCTTAGCTCACTACAGCTCTGTACTGAACAACAAAGAA
>NC_060153.1:30133037-30165599 GCF_021292245.1 Micropterus dolomieu
ATCTTAAAGAGCTCATAGTACCTTACTACCCCACCAGAGCACTGCACTCCCAGAATGCAGGGTTACTTGTGGTTCCTAGAGTCTCCAAAAGTAGACTAGGAGCCAGAGCGTTCAGCTATCAAGCTCCTCTCCTGTGGAACCAGGTTCCAGTTTGGGTTCAGGAGGCAGACACCATCTCCACATTTAAAAGTAGGCTTAAGACTTTCCTCTTTGATAAAGCTTATAGTTAGGGCTGGCTCAGGTGAGCCCTGAACCATCCCTTAGTTATGCTGCTATAGGCCTAGACTGCCGGGGGATTTCCCATGATGCACTGAGCTCCTCTCTCCTCTACTTTCTCTCCCTCTGTATGCATCCTCATCCCATTATTGCATGTTACTAACACAACTTCTCCCCTTTCTGGTAGCCTTGTGCTTTCTCGTCTCTCTCCTCTCTCCTCCTATCACTTCCTGCAGGTGTTTCTGGCTCTGGAGCTGTGGAGTCTGGATCTGTGGTTGCGGGTCACCTGCTGCCCCCGTGTTCCTGCTCGACACCCTCTGCTGCAACGACTATTGTTACTAGTCCTATTGTTATTATTGTTATTATAATCATGAACATTACGACTGTTATCATTAACACTACTATAAATATCTGTACCATTTTTCATTTAGTCTATAGCAACATTACCTTCACTGTCTGTACCTCTGTGTGTGTATATTGTGTAGGCTGCCTCCCTCCCCCTCTCTCTCTCCTTCACCCCAACCGGTCGAGGCAGATGGCCGCCCACCCTGAGCCATGGTTCTGCTCGAGGTTTCTGCCTCTTAAAAGGAAGTTTTTCCTTGCCTCTGTCGCCTAGTGTTTGCTCTTGATGGGAACTGTTGGGCTTCTGTAAATAGCATCATAGAGTACGGTCTAGACCTGCTCTTTTATGAAAAGCGCTGTGAGAACAGTATATAACAACTTCCTGTTTGATGCCGAATCATCGATATTCTACACCACGCCACAGACACCCCATCAAATCTCACAGATAGCACAACTTTTCATTGTCAGTGTCTTAATATTGCAAAGCAAAAATCTGAAGTTTACTAGGAGGAGTTTGTTAAAGTACGTGCCCTGTAAAACGACAAAAATTATCATTAAATTAAAAATCTGCCTATTTGATTAGGGGCATCCCCACAGGCTTTTTTATCGGTCTGGACCTGATACATCTGGAACAAAAATTTCATACATTTTGGAGAAACGTGACCCGGGGCTGCTCTTTAGGGGGTGCAGGCAGGTCATTTTGCCACGCCCATGCACAAAAACATATGACACGTAAATTTACATTTTTACAATAAGTACAGAAAGACATGCACGCACCTATTACCTCCCATAATGTAGAGTTTTTCAAGGAGGAAAAGAGTGGTCATAAGGATATTCACTGATGTACAGTCAACTGTTGTTTTAACATTTTAGACTGTGAATTGTGTCCATTGTGTTCCCAGGATGTCGCCATTGCCCACACCAGATAATGTGCATCATCTAGCCTGACAGAATAGTACAGTTGAAGCGTACCAGTTTGTGGCATACACAGAAGTTATTTTGCACATTGTCAAACGATATATCAATAGATCATTGTGTGCAAATTCGAGATTTCACATTAGAGGTTACACATACAGCACACATATTTGTTGTGCTGCCTTCAGATATCTGCCTTAATGAGCTGGTCTTTCATAAAGTATTAATGCAGCTGTGGATAACAGATACTGGAAACAATTATCTGCATACACTAAAAGGCAAAGAAAATACCAGTTTAATCTGATGTAAAAGAAAACACAAATAAATGTCAAATAAAATTACTTTGTCTTAAACAGAAAAAAAAACTTTGCAGGTATGTATGAATAAATTGATACCACTGTGTCACATCTCTCTATCTCTTTTGCCATTTGCCTCTTCTATCCCACATTATACTTATGACTGTATGACATGACTTTTGGCCATCACTTCATGCCACCTTCTGGGTTACACTCAGCACATAACATTAATGTTTAACATGAGTGCAAACAGAGCCACTTCATAATTTCTTAAACTTCATTTACATAGAAAATAGTGATAAATTAGCTTTAAATCAAGTGCAGTTTTGAATGAGTGCTGAAATATTCAAATGTTGGTCAAAGAGCTAATGCAAAATTTGTGTTCGGTTGAAATTTAGCATTTCATTCTGTTGTAGCAACTGTGCTGTAGATTGAATGGCTTATCCGAACTGTCAGGCCTAATTTATTTTGAGAAGCCTGAGGCTCAATCAAGGAGCTATTCTAATTTCACATGAAGATAGAGTATAAGCCCAAAGCATGTGAAGGCTAAAAATGCAGCAAAGACACCGCAGAATGCCTTGTGTGTCTTCAAATGAACCAATCACTCACATCGACTGATGTTATTTCCCCCATCTCCTTCTTTCCGTGATGCTGTTAAGTCCTTGTTTGAAGGGGTCTGAAAGCTTCCCGCTTGAAGTTTACAAACAGCCATACAAATACAGAAATATTCATGGCACTCTGGCAATTTTTTCTCATTTACTAGCCCTTTGAGATTTATTACGGCTGGTTTCCATGGCAAGCAGATACCTTGCCACCAGGCAAACTCTCCTGGAAGAGTCCAGTATCATTCATCAGAAAACATCAACACAGGGCCATGGTACAATGACATCATCAGGCTATTGATCGGCTCCTCAGAGGCCCCTCTCACAGAATCACTTGATTTAGGGGCCAGTGACTTATTTTTAGTGTCACAGTAATGCTCAACATGAACTGATAAAATGACACAACCCTAGCAGATCCCAGAAGGATGAAAAGTTATATTAAATGGAAAATGATAGTTACCCAAGGACGATGATTCCTAGTGAAACTTGCCTGCCTTGCTAGTGGCATTTGAAAAGCTATTCAGTGGATATGTGTGGGTGTGAAATGCAGCTCTGATCACACTGCTTGATTTAATCCATTGTGAGGAGGCTGGCTCCACGGGGGCTGTAGGTGAGCCAATGCTTCAGACTGTCCACATGTTGAATTAAACACAGGGGGGTAATGAAACAGTATACGAGGACACAAGAATGATATCAGTCTATAACAGTGAGAAGGACGGAAAATGGATTCTGGATATGCTAGGAGGACGACTGTGCTTTACCCTACCACAGGGCGGCCCCCCAATAACAGTCCTGTGATTTTGGTGAACAGTCGACTAAACTGTTAGTTGATGAGAAGAGTCATAGTCAACGACAAAGTTGTCATTTATAGTTAATTACAGAAATAAAAACGTCCTCAAACTACCTTTGTGAGCTGCGCCTTGCTTGTTAGGGCTGGGATGAAAGTATCAGGGGACTTTAGTACCAGTGTTGGTGTTTCTTTACGCCACTAGCACATGTGGCTTTGGACTACCAGGAAGAGGTTTTCAAGCCGGCAACAGGGAATAAAAAACAAGATGATGTACAGCGTCTCCGGCCAGGTCTCTGACACCGGGGACGACGAAAACACGGCGAGTTCAGCGGGGACAGGAGTCAATTTGTAAGTAACGCTATACATCAGCCACTTTGTTGAAGTCTGAGAGTTTTTGTTCTTGTGAAGTAGCAAGTTATTTATTCCCACGTTTTGTGCAACAAGACTTGTGTAATGATGTACTGTGTTGTGTCTACTCATTGGTTGTTCCGAAAAATTTTGAATTGTTACCGCTTTTTTTGGGGTAGCAGTTGCTAAATCCATAAGGATTAGGCTGGGAACCGGAGGGTCGCTGGGTTGAATCCAGCTCAGACCTGAGTTACGGAGCGTGGACTGGTACCTGTAGAGGTGCCAGTTCACCTCCTGGGCACTGCCGAAGGAGGCCTTGGGCAAGCCCCTGAACCTCCAACTGCTCGGGGCGCCAAACTGACACTCTGACATCTCTCCGTGTGTTGCTATGGGTCCTGTTTGTGCATGTGTGTGTCTTTCGGACCTGTGTCTAAAAATAATAACAGAGTGAAAAGATTGAGTTTCCCCTTGCGGGATTAAATAAAGTATGTAAGTCTTCTTCTTCTTTTTCCATTAGCGTTTAACAGGTGGCTCACCTCGTGTCCCTTGTAAAACTTATATTTTTAAGGCTTATTATTAAGGTTTTGTATTTCTCTGTGATGTAGCACAGTGTTTACAATGTTACTGATAAAATCCTTTCTCAGCCCTTTAACGCAAACCATTTTCTGATACCCCCCAAAATATATATTTAAATAAATAGATTCAAGCTGATATCCAGGATTTTTACATATAAAAGAACATCCGTTAGATTCAAGCCCTTGCCAAACAAGTGCACACAATATTTATTAACATGCTCTCACTAAAACTGTGAGTAAAAATAGATACTACACACTCAATCAAAAGCCTAAAACATTCTTGATTCAACCCCCCACTATACATTGATTAGCAGCCACTACACAGCTTTTACATTCTCTGTGGGGGTTTATTAATCATGGATTGGAGGATGAGAGCTGCATGTATCTCGGGATTGTTAACATGAGGTCAGTCACAGCATTAGAGCGCAGAAAACACCAAAGGCACTGTTTGAGACACCGGACAAATGGCAGCTGAGCTGAGTGTTCCACGACGGATTTATGAAAACCTCGGCATGCTCAGACAGTTTATCATCTGAATAGCTAAGTCGTACCCTTCCCTCCCTCCCTTCACGTCCGCAATCCCTTTCCAACATATTCCTGCTCTTCTGCTTTGGTGGCATACATCCCTTCTTAAAGCTACGTTAGACTAACAGTGTGTTAAAGAAAGTAGCTTGTAATAGTTGCATGGAAACAAAGGAACATAGCTTCTATGATTTAAATAAAACTAAATAAGATACTAGAAACAACCTTATTAATAACAAAAGCTTTCCCACTGAGATTTGAGGCACATAAGTTAAATGAATATTCCTTGTCAGTGTGGTAAATAGGTAAATAATGATGGTGGCTGTTGCTCGCTTGAGTGGGAGGCTGCTGGACTACAGTCATACAGCATAGAAGCATCAGTAAACAGGACTGCTCTCAGCCTAGCCTAGATCAAACAGTTGGCAAATGGGTTAGTTATTTACAGACAACAATTAGTCAACACTATCTGGTGATTTAATCAAATATGTTTAAATGTCCTAAAGCAATGTCTGGACACTGTCTTGGGTCAATGATCCACTTGGGTGAGGAAGAATAAAGGAACATGACGGCTGACCCATCAATTTCAAAAGCAATTTATTTTAGAGGCACTGTGTTTATTTGTTGAAATTCTCCTAACATCCCGGTCCCAATGAAATGATTGGCTGGCCTACCTACCTGTCTACCTGCACGAGCTCTGCCCGTGCATTCAATGCGCATGAAAATGTGTTTTGGGGGAATGGCTTGGGATGTCTCTTGCTAGTTTTTCAGGAAATGTTGCAAAATTAGAAATATCTATAAAACAAAGGTTTCTTTAGTACAAAGTGACAAAATTCTAATCCAAAAACGCTTACATTGCATTTTGCATTGAGTGCATCTATAGAATCTTTGGTTTTGAATCCCAGGCTCGGTGTGTTGTTTTGGGTATGTGCCAATCTGGTCTGTAGGTTTGTCTTGGATTTTGCACCAAAAGACATATGCCTCCTTGTCAATGTCACAAATCTGCCCAATCAAAAGAGACATATGACATTCTACTGTAATAAGAAGGGGCCTAATTTCTAACTGTTGTGTACACACAAAACATAATAAAAGAGGCGTACTCCACTTCCCTTGTGATCTATGAAAACTTTCGCAACTAATTTTTTTTTCAATTATAAATAACTCGGACCCCTGCGTACGAACATTTTGGAGACGAGGGAAATTGATGACGCAGATGTCAAACGTTAATTACAGATCCACGTTATCATAAACATTCATTCCAGCAGTGTTATTTGTACTTGCGCTTGTAGTGAGCCATAACTATTACACAGTTTGAAAAGATATAAGCCAACTCAAATCTAAAATCAAAGTCCGCTCATTAATTCATCATATTCCACACCCCTGGAGCATAGAGGACAGGGCGGGCTGTAACTGATGAAATCGGTTGTAGAAATCCAAGATTACATCAAACAGCATTAAAGAATGGCAAAACAGAGCATTATTATATGTTCTTGTGTGTAAAAACGCTGCAGTGAACACAGTGGCGCGCACACACACACACACACTGCCTCCAGAGATGGAGACTCGAGTTTGAGACTCGGACTCAAGTTTTTTACATCGCACACACAGTGACTTCAGACTTGACTTGAAACTTGTCCTCACAAGACTTCAGACTTGATTCAGACTTGAGGTGCAGTATGTAGTAGTGAACGATGTTTATTTTTAGTCTGACCTATAACGTTACCTATAACCGGCCTACATAATACGTAGTATCAGCTGTGTGCGACCGCACGTGAGAGAGGACAACAAACATCGGCAGCGGCTGAGCCGTTCATCATAAACTTTGACTTTAAATCTTCATACAACAAGGCGCAAACAAAGAAGCGCTGAATGCAAAATAGGTTAGTAACCTGAGGTTAGTAAACATGTTTAGCTCAGCATTGGCCATCTAACATTAGCTGGCTTCTTGCTTTAGCTACGACCTACGGGACTTGACTTGGACTCTAGCTCAGTGACGTGGGACTTGACTTGGACTCATTTCATTTATACTGATTGAACTTTGTATTAAAAAATAATAATAATAATGGAATCAAGGGCAACTGGACTGGTTGAAGATACTAGAAGACATTTCATTTCTCATCCAAGAGGCTTCCTCAGTTCTGAATGACTGGTAGGGAAACTCAGCTATTTAACCTCTGTGGAGTCGTTAGCCAAGATGATCGATACCGCTGGTTCATTAGTGCTCCTGGCTGTTGTAACGACAGTCGTTATGGTCGTTAGAGCCACCTAAGGCCAAGTCTGAACAACCATCTTTGGCATCTTAACCTGAGGCTAAAAGTGAATGTTTATTTCTGGGAAGTGAAAGAGTGGCCTCTTTCAAATCCACCATCCTCTGTCTAAAATATGCACCTGGTGGTCCTCTATGTGCTGAACTGGGACCAGAATTAGGCAGACCAACCTGACGGTGGGCTATAACCACTCTGGGGTTTCTGGCAATTGGCTGTTACCAGCGGGAATTAGCCGACAGGTGTTTATTTGATGATGATCAACAATATATAATTTTTACCTTTCTGCCTAAAGCCCCTTTTGGAAATAACATAAATCTATTTAACATGCGGCATTATATTGTTTTTTAATCTATTCTAATTTAAATATATATATATATATATACACACTGTACAGCCTTGTGTTGTAGAATGATAAATAAATGTACCTTGAACCTTGATATCTGAGTAACTTAAATTAAAAATAACGATACATGGCATCCCACGCTATGTAGTGAATATGTGGGTGTGTTCAGACTAAGCCTTAAGTAAATGTTTCCTTTGTGTTATTCACACAAATTTAACCAACGACTGGGTTTATTTTGAACAGATTATGTACCGACAGTGTCATGTCTCTGTGTGTGTTTATGCAACAGCTTTGACAATGATAGATTTCAGACCTCACCAGGAACTCCAGTTACTTCTGTTAATTTATTCCAGTGCTGAAATATTTTTAACGCTCAGATGTGTCTCCGCCTCAAGCTAGCAAATTCAGATATGCTTGCAAACTTACAAATATTCATTCTTTATTCATTTCAGTCAGAACATACCTTTGGAATTCCGCATCCCAACCTACTTTGTTGGGTCCTGTCAGCTTTGGGAGGGGTTTGTTTTACATAAAGCAATGGGCCAGGTTTGGGTCTGGTTATTTCCAAATA
Source organism: Micropterus dolomieu (assembly GCF_021292245.1). NCBI lineage: Eukaryota > Metazoa > Chordata > Actinopteri > Centrarchiformes > Centrarchidae > Micropterus > Micropterus dolomieu. The sequence continues at coordinate 30,140,822 of NC_060153.1, forward strand.
CATTACATTAGCTTGGAAAGCTAGGGGTCAGTAATGGAAATGAAGCAAAATGCCTTCAGGTTATTACTGTAGGCCGCTGCAGAGCCTGTAAATAAAGGGAGTGAAAACTTCGAAAAAATATTTAGTTGCATCAAAGCTTATCAGTGTGAGATATTTTTCTGTATATGTCCTTTGCCATAAAGCAGGGGTCCTCAGCTACTTTTGTTCAAAGGCCAGAATTTCTCTAAGCAGACAACGCAAAGAACGGACTTAAAAACAAACTCGTTTGCCAAGGAGGCTGGTTCAAATCTGTAAATGTAACTGTAACTGCGGGATCCAGCTCTGATTGGCAGGAAATATTAAACAACCGTTTTTTTATAATGTCTGCTGTTATGTATTTGCAACATTATTGTGCGTGTAACATAAAGAAACTATTATCAGGAAGTAATTGGTCTTTATCCATAATTATGTGAGCAGTCATAACCTTTTAAATACTTTAACCTTATTATTTGAAGCTTTGGCCATGTTTAACATGAACATCCAACATTGTAACACTGTAGATAAGTCATAAAATGTGGAAAAGTATAATAGGTCTCCTTTAATGTTACCTGGCTGAGAAGGTGGAGGTGTGCAGCCTGTCGGATGCGGCCCGCAGGCCACCAGTTGATGATCACTGGCATAAAACAATGACAGACAGGTTGACGGATGTGTGCACGCTCACATCACGCCACGTGATTTGTAGGTATAAAAGTTTCAAGCTGTTACCTCATGCTGCTATTTGGGGCCACAACTGGCAGAGATGCCTAGTTTAGCATCAAATTCTCCCCAAGGAGTGCTGAATTGTTGACAGAGAAACTGGCTTAAATGCAGTTATCTGTTGTTATCTGTGGTTCAATGCTCTGTCCATCTTCATGGTTGTAAATTGCCCACTAATGCTGCACTGTCATTATCCTCTTCACTCTCTCAAAATGTATATCATCTGTTCACTCATCTGTCTTTCTGTCAATCTCTGGGCTTATTCACATGCAACTGTATTGATCTTTCCATTACTAGAAGTTCTTTTTAGTCAGGGCATAACATGAGTGAAACTTAAGTACTATATGCAGCATTATGAGGGTAGTGTGGTTCCATCATCAGAAACACATGAAGCAATAACTTCACTTGCATCTATGACGTTGAACCTGACGACAGCGCAGTGCCACGGGTATCATCAGGATCCAAGTCGAAAAAGGACTCACGGACGGACTCGCATTGCTACCAAGAGTGAATTCAAGTAAGATGCTTGTGTCTGGGTAGAGGTAGGTTTTTTAACTATTGTAACCAGAGTTTCATTGTTTACCACGCTGCTGGACCTTTACTGGTGTTGTTTCTGACACTGTGTGAAGTCAATGACTGCGCTTTAAGAAGACCATGGTCCAATAACACGTCTGCTGAATGCAAGTTCACTGCCGTTTTCTGTGATATAATGTGGTAATTAATTTGTTTTGTTGTTTTTTCTGCGGCAATTAGGATTGAATGTATCTTTGTTTGTGTTGGACCAGCCTCTGCATGTACAGCAAATAACTGCACTTTATCAAGACCAAAGTCCTGTATCACAGCTGCCAAACACAACTTTGCCACTGCCAACTGTCCCGTGTGATACTTTGTCTTGCCGCGACAACTACGATCTGATATATCCTGCTTTGTGTGCTTTTGTCTCACCCCTTATTAACCCACAAACACACACCCACACGCCTTACACGCAACCCCACACATACACATTTGGAACCCACAGATTGTGTGTAACCATGTACAGGGTATTAAACAATTCATCTCACTCAGAGCTAAAGAATGGTGTAAAGCTCATTGGTGTTAGCAGGGTATGTTTTTACAATTTGAAGAAGCTTTCTCCATTCGTAGTAGGCTATGTTATATAAAGTCGCAAGAAATCATCTTCTGGATTTTTCCACTCGCGATTCCATTCACAGCAGAATGTGGAGGAGGCGTGTTGACGACGTAGCCAATCAGAACAAAACCACCCAGGTAGCTAATGACATCTGCGCTTTAATTGGTCCGCGCTCGTAAAATATCCACCATGCCCCGTCTTGTAACATAATAGATAACAGCTCTGTGTTTCTCTGCAAAATGCTGAAATGGGTTGCCAAATTAACATAATATACCTGGGTGGCAAGCGGAAATGTAAATGACAATGTATGGTTTTATAGGGAGTTATGTGCTGTTACGGTGATTCTCTCGTTCATGTTACAGTGAGGCAGAGCTACAGAGCCAGCCGTGCAAATGTTGCAAGATGGCAGGATGGCATGACTGTTAATGCGTCACAGAAATTATGGTAAAATGACCCCATCATGTTTTTTAAAGCTGCTATAATCATTATTTTTCTATTAACAATGGGTCAAACGTGATAAGGGTTGCTCATGCATACAAATCCATGGCAAATACATTTCTACATTTCCATTCAGCTGTATAGGAGCTGTTGTTTTTATGGTCCACAAATTTAGTGTTTGATTGACTCTCACTGCTCTTCTCGATGTAATTTCCAGACGCACCAAGCAACTGTACTCTTCCTGCTCAGCAGCAAATGACAAAGTTAGAAGCTGGTGTCACATCATAGAGTCATATTTAGCAGCTAACATTAAACAACCAGAGACTTTCCTAATGAGTTGGTAAAGACCAGAACAAAGCTAAAAGAGTGAACATTAGGTCACGTGGACATACGCTCCAAATGAATGCTAATATTGCATTCTTGATTTGTAAATGAGTCACTCCAACGAAGGTTAAAATCAAGGGCAACTGGATTTGGTTGAAGATACTGGAAGATTCTTCCAGTATCCAGTATAAGTATCTTCCAGATACTGGAAGTCCAGCCAAGTCCAGTTGCCCTTGATTTTAACCTTCGTTGGATAACTATGACCTGGATGACTGAGAATCTTGTGATTACAGCTTGTTCCTCTGGCCCTAAGTGGCCAAAAATCTATTAATGCAGGTTTAATAACATCTAATGCATAAATAATTTAAACCCTGTAAAGGATGTATAGAATTCAGCAAACAATAGTGACAGATTAATCTTTGCATGGCGTAGCATTAGCTAGTTATTGATATTATTTAACGTAAAGCTAATTTTACTTATTTGATTTTCACCACTCATGTTTATTCAGCTAAAAAAACAGACTAATCAAAAGTTATTCAATTCAATTCAATTCAGTTTTATTTATATAGCGCCAAATCACAACAACCCAAAAGTCATGCCATCTCTATTTTGCTGACCCCCTTTCTTTACGTTACGAACCAGGTACAATATGTATAAATGTGTCAAAGGTTTGTCAGGGTGCCCATACATCCATACAAGATATTCTTAATTTTTCTGACTTAAAGTTGAAAAATGTACCCAGGAAGCAGGGAATTAAATGTTCACACTTGCACAGGAGTTTACAGGCTTAAACCTAAATGTACAAAATTAAGCTGACAAGTATACACCTCAGTAGGCCTATACATGTTTGACACTACGTAATCCATCTAGACAACAGCTGCTATAAAAAAGGTTGGTGGAACTGAGGCTCACTATATAGTATGACACAGTAAACTGAATGCCAAATGTTGCCTTGGCTCTATTGTCAGTTGACCATGCACAAATTTAGGTAATCATACTTTTGTCACACTTAGGCAGTACAATACACAATACACATAAACTGGTATTTACTTTTTATAACTCTTGATTTTACATTTACACTTCTTCTTGCCCTTCTTTAAATTTATATACAGAAAAAAATTCCTCACTGACACCCAGTATCAAATATGCAGCATGAGTATCAGCTTGTTTCAACACATCATTGAAGCTACATGATACATATACCAAGTGAAACATTCAAACCCAAGATGCCATATTTTTACGGCTGCACCATTGCATCAATTGGAAATCATCTAGATGTCTAGTGCATTTTTTATATGTTTCTTCCTCATACTTCTGCCTGACATATTTGGTCAATTTTCAAACTTTGGGATCTCTGCTAGAATTTAAAGCCAACTATGCAGGTTTGAATAAAACTTGCAAAACAGCCTTGAATACAGTCCAATCAACATGGAGCCACTGGTGCCGCTTGAAAAGTTTAAATTGATCCTTGTTCCTTCCTATGGGGTCTCTGAGATCCTCCGAGTCCAGTCAGAAACTAGGCTACACTGAGTTCAAGGCTGGTCAAGGTAATTTCCTGGATAACACTGCCAGCTCTGTCATTTTTGGTGTCACACATATTAGAATTTATTGAGGACAGTCAGCTATTCGGGCTCATCATTTGAGAATGCTTTAGACTGTTGTCTCTTTTTCAAGCTTTGAATGTTTCATTTATTAACCCTGTCTCATGGTTAGGTTTTTTAAACAAAACTACTTGGTTAGGTTTAGGAAAACAGTTTGTTAAATATGAACATAAGTTGCGTAAGTTAAAATAAGTCAACATTAACTTCTGGTTTCACTTCTGGACTCGAACATCTGCTATCACAGATCTCTTATGTGATAGTATATGTTTAAACCATCCATTCGACCCAACCACTTTCTTGCGTAAAATTTTTTGCTCTTTATACTAGGCCATCTCTGCGCTATAAAAGTACAGCCTGGTATTGGCATACCAACAACACGCAAACCTGCCAAAATGTGGCATATGCACTACAAGCAGTTTCAAAGTCTAAAGTGAGAGCAGGCAGCATCAATCTACATCATGAGATCCTTGTGAGCATTGGTATTCTTTAGACCTACGAATAGTGCTGGGAGCAGTTCAAACCACAGGATTAAAAACATCATAAATATATGGAGCCAGGTCCAACGATTCCCTCTGACCAACTCATTGTTTCAAACTCATGCTGAAGGATTTTCCAGAAATGTCATGAGCTCATACGGTGTAATACACTTACCTCCATAATGAACTCTCAGTTACACTGTTGAGGTTGAAGTCAAATAGTTTGGTCAGCATCAAAATCACCTGCAGAACAAGACAAACATTGTATTCAGTACACAGGCTTATCAATGGAATGTCTGTTGAGCAGGATCAATAGCATCGATGCAAAATTGACAGAAGGGAAACAAACAGCATTCAGACAGCGATCATTTGATAAAGACCCTTGTGTCCATTATGGTGGAGGCATTGTAGGGACATGCACATGTCATGAAAGACAAAATATCAGATTGCTTTTTATCTGTCTGCTACTTGACTTCGTTACCTGGGCGGGTGGGTTTTTTTGTCTTTTATTAGGTAGCTTGATTAGACTGTGTAAGACGAGGTGTAAGAGTTTTGAAATATATTTGGCAGAATTCAATTCATTTCAATGCCAGGGATCTACACTCACATCACACTGTGAGCTTCTCAAAGCTCCAACTATATTTTGCCATGCATACTACCGTACATTGCATTGCTTCGTGTGATGCCTCTAATTGTTTCAAACTCATTACTTAATCATTTCAGATTGATCCTGAACACTCCCCTGTAAATATTCCTTATTCCACCCTCAAGGTGTATGGGATGAGGGAAAGTGGGTCAGCCAACGTCTTGAGGGAAAAACAGAGGCAGTAACATCACATTTCGCTCCGAGCATAAAAGAAGTAAAGCAGCACGGAAATTCACAATCTATTTACTTTGTGACTGGAGGTGTATTTGAAATGGATAAAACTCAGAAGAAGCAGAAGAGGCATAAAAATAAAATCTTCACAGGGAATGCTGCAGTTTCAGTTTAATATAGTCGTTTTTTAACACTTGTGTAGTGTTCTTACTTCTCTTGCTCATGAGTTATGTTTCATTTTGATAACACTGTGTGAAAATCCCCAGGGATATTTTGTGGTGACTTTCACAGTTATCAGATGACCTCGATGTATTGTGGGTAACCCGCGGCACAATGGTCAGGTGATATGGCGTGGGCGAAGAGGAGATGCTGGCAACGGAGAGATGTGTATTCACATAATGCATTGCTTGTGATGCACTGGTTCATCCTTATCTCCAACTTTGTTATCGGGGAAACGGCTGTATGTACAAGGCAGGCGATGCATGAAGATATTTCCCAGTGCTTGGACTAAAATAAACAGCCTGAGCACATACAATTTATATTTGTTGCCTTAAAGTTGTGTGTCACGCTCACGGTCAATATCCCACCGTTTCCCCTTGGCCTGGCTGCCTTTGGATACCTTCACTTCCTGTTATTGAGGCAGCAGCCAAGCCACTGTATGACTTGTGTGACTTTGTGAAACAGTTCCAACAGCATGGGGTTCCTGTGAGTACAAGCAGAACAGATGCACCTTGGGTAGCGAAATTACATTGCGAGGTTGGGGCTCCTGTGATCAAGCTTATTAAGTATGCGCCAACATCTGCAGCCCCCAAAACACTCAAAACGTGCAGTGCACTTGGTTAACCAGCGGCTGGCAGGGCTTTTGGAGTGTTGTTCAGGATGTGTTGTGGAAAATGGCCTACGGGACAAACAACAAGTAGTAAAAAGGTATTGATTATGAGAGATTCAGGAAGTAGCTGGACGGTTTTCAGCATGGGGAGGATTAGCCTGGGGAATGAATAACCTTAAATGTCCGGGCTAGACCTTTGCATGCTAATGACTGACCAAGTCCATTTAGCCGCCCAGCTGGAGGCTGAATTCACACTCTTACCACGCAGCTTCTCTCTTTCTCTGTATTCTCTCACTTTCTTTTTTACCCACTCCCCCTCCTTATTTTTCTCTCCCCTGTGTGTGTGTTTCTGTGAGAGGGAGAGAGAGAGGGAGGTGAAGGTGAGGTTAGTGGTACAATTATCTTTGTTGTATTGTTTTTAGCAGAGTCATGCTGCTGTGTGTGTGTGTGGGTTAGTGTATCTGTCCAGGTGAAGGTGAGAGAGGATCGGGTATGTTGTGTGTGAATATTTGTCTGTGTGCATGCTGCGAGAGGTAAGTCTCTGGCTCCAGATTCTGGATAAAGTCCTCTAAAAGGCTGAGGTATAAGCCGGGTGACTTGGCTTCATTAGTTAAAGGGCAGTGTGCGGACGGGCCCTTCTGTCTGCCACGCATGGAGACTACGTAGGCAGTCATCAGCCAGTGGCCCTGTCAGATGGGCTCCCACTGGAAAGTGCATATGCTCCATCACTGACCATGCCAATTAGGCCTGCAGGCTTCTCCTACTGTAAATACTACGATGAGGGAAGGTTTCCCTCCACCAGGGCTAGCAGAGGTGGAATATAGAAACACACACTATCACTTCTGACAGTTTGGAGCTGTGCAGAGGAGCATGAAGGCATCAGAAGGGATATAGCTGGTGGCCATATGTTACAGTTTGAGAATACAGATACAGTGATTAACAGACACTTTAAAACACTGCAGTTACATGCTTCATGCAGTTAGAATGCGGTCTTGTGTTTGCAAAAGAGTGTACTGTATCTGTGAGTTACAATGTTAATGTGTGTTTTGTTATGGAGGCTGCATTGACTAAAAGACAGACGAAGGCTTTGTATGTGCCCCAAACAACAACCAGAATGATATCCACTAATGAAACAGCCACAGTGTCAAAGACATCTAACATCACAGTAGCTTCAGGATCACCAGTCATCCCTGCCTGCTACAGTCAAGATAACAAGACGAACAAACAAGAAGAATGTTGTTTTCTTTTTCGTATGTTGCTTATAAAAAGTTTTAGCGCATTCAGGGGCAAAATCACAAAAAAATGGATCGCTGATAGCCCCCGTGCAATGGTTATCTGCCTCGTCTCAAGGTCCGATAGATATTGCACTAATAATATTACCGTGCAAACACGCCCATAAAGTGCAATCTTGACATTTTTTTGCAACTGTTAAATATTAATCAATTTTCTGTAGTTGTCCCAGAAATATTTGTTTTAGGTGTGCCGATATAGCATTTCACACGACATGGTAAAGCAACTTTTGAGTAAAAACAAAAAGTTAGAAATGCAGCTGCAAGAATGAAAGTTATCTGTTAACTCCCCCTGCTCTTTCATTCATTTCTATCTGCAGGATGTCTCTTGTTGTCCTATGACTCACTCATTTTGTCAGAGTGGGTGTTATTTGGGATGCTTTAAATGTGTGCTCTCCCTCATGCGTCTTGAGAGCTGTTCTCTCTACTCTGCTCTGTGCTGGACTGTTACGCGTCCTCTCTGTTTCTCACAGCAGTGTTTTTTTTTTGTTGTTGTTGTTTTCCAGTTAAATTTTCTTGTGATGAATATCAGGTATTCTACTGTCTGTGCCATCAATGCGAGTATGAGTTACTGGGATGCGCCATTTCTTTTCCTGGCTTCACGGCTGCCATGATTACTGAAAAGTCTGGGTGTAGCACGGAAGCACCAAGACACTATTTGCTTTGCTTGGCAGAGCAGTTAGGTGTGCATTTCACCTTGCTTTGAGAATTAGAGTTTATTTTTGTCTTATTTGTGCAGGTTTAGTCCCAGTCAGAGTACAGCAAAGACAATAGAGGAGCTAGTGTTGCATATAGTACGTCAGAATTGACAGCATACTGACAGCAGCCTCTCAAATCACAAAAGTAAACAATTCATACATCAATAAAAGTAAAAAAAAAAACACCTGGAAAACTACCAGGACTGGTAGAGGTGGGGTAAAATCTGTAAAAATAATTAGTTGGTGAGGGTGGGTGGATGGATAATTTAAGCTTTATGATTATTCAGGTATTGACCAAACCGATTTGTGCATCAAACAAATTCAGCTACTATAATCGTGCAAAACAGTGCAAACAGCTGCTGATGTCAAATTATTAGGCTGTAACATTAACCAGCACTTCATTTAGCACTAACCTGCTCTATTTTAGGTTGTCATATAGTAACAGTATAGTCCTGTGTTATGACTACATTTCAGAGCCTAATGCATTTTGTGAAGATTAGCATACAAATATTTCTCTGTTTACACTACTTGTGTGTCTGTATCTGTAAGGAGAGAGTGAAATTCAGCTTTAATAAAAGTATTTTTTGTTGGCTTATGTATTCCATTATATATCATTAATTTCTGTGACTGTGTTGCATAACTTTTATTGTGTTTAGGAGTGATTTTATTACGAATTACTTTAAATAAGCTCTATTAAAAGAAACAAAAAATCTGGACTTCACTAATTTCTAAACCTGGTTACGGCCCTGTGTATCTTGTGTTTCAGAAGGTGTAGTGCAGTGAAAAATCATGCAGCGGGAAGCCTGAGCTCCGGCTGAGGGTTCACAAACAACTGTGTCTGTGCAAGGCTTTAGGTGTTTAAAATATCTCCCCATTATTTCTTTTTAATCAAAAGTATGCCTTTGCTGCTAGCAAACACTGTTATCTCCTGTACTGTTTGGTAATTGTCCTTGGATGGAGGAGAGAAAATATCATCATGGATCAAAATACCCAAACACGCATATACAAACAACAATTACCATTTCCTGGGGCACAAGAAGGCAGAATAAACAAATATGAAATGCAGAGTATTAGCACACATTCTGAAGCTCCCAAAACAGGGAAATGTGCTGGGTTCATGTCCTGCAGGGCATTATGAACTATTTGTTTTTCTCACATCTCATTTTTTGTAATCACGTGAGACCTGATTTCTCCAGGGGACAGATCTTTTTGCACTGTTTCATTACTTGGGGGAAAAAAAGAAAATTATCCAAGCACAGAAAAGCGATACATATTCAGAGGAAGTTTCTTGCCACACAGATGCATTTAATGAAACTGTTTTGCTGTTTATTTTTAATCAATAAATTCATTCTATAATGAAAACTCAGAAAGGGAAAACACTGCAATACACACATATAATGATGTAAACACGTTTTTACCTGCCATCATTTCCAAGTACCTCAAACCCTCAGGCTCATGGGGGATCATTGAGCCAGGACCGCTCCTCTCTGTGGATTAGCCTGTCACATCTTCCTTTGGAAGATTCACCACTTGTGCTTATTGCTAATATAAAAGTGAAACATACCTGGGAAACGGGGTTTTCAGGTGCTTGTCAAATATCTAAAAATAATATGTTTTTATCTGGATCAAAATTGATCAAGACCTGTCATGGATACGTGTCCCAGGGAGGTTATATATGCTGTTGCATACCAATGTTTAGCGAAGTGGGCTGTTCATTAGTCAACGAATAATCAGTCTTCTGTGGCCTCATTTTGCCTGATTTCTCTCAGTCTTCATTAGAATGCACAGAAGCTGTAGAAAAGCATCATTTAAACATGCACCCACAATGTGGAATGGTTTATGCTATGCCATCAAATGATTAAAATCTAATTCCTTGAGATAACATAAAACATATACATTTTCTATTTTCGATTCCACTGGAGCACATTATTTTTGGACGTGTGATGTTTGCACAGATGCTCATAGAATACTGAGGAAGTTTTGAGCTTGTGTGACTATGTGCTATTTGATCCACACAGACCTGTCACCTTTGTTTTGTTTGTTTTTTGATGATGATGATGTGGACTTGATGTGGAAAATATTTTCCTTGATCTTAAGCTATTTGCTGCTGCTAATTGGTTGTTAACCCATTTTGCAACTTGTAGATTTTCTCATACAGTATCTTGGATGGATTCAGAGTATTGAAATTATTCCAATTAGGTAGCCGATCTTTCAAGTGGAGAGCTGCTAATGCATTGCAAGACATGAAAGGCTTAAGACATTAAGGGGATACTTACTGGTAATAGGCATTAAAAGTATGGAGGAGAAAGATTGAATGTACATAATGATTGCATATCATTAGATTGTTTTTTGTGATGTGACACTTTATGATATAGCTACAAGATCTCTTCATTTTCCATGTTGCTATGAATTATGTATATGAGAATAACTGTTGTTGCGTAAACATAGGGATGTACCATTATGTACATGCAAAAGTACATGTGAAATGTGTCTGTGTGTGTGTATATATATATATTTTTTTTTCCTCTACACTGGCAGAGGAATTCCTCCTTGACCAGAAAGCCTCTCCCAAACCAGGAAATACATTTGCTTTGCTTGTTTAACTTGTTAACTGTTAGACTGCCTTTCTCTACAGTGATGATATTAAGGGGAATCCTGCTTGCAATATTAGACATTTTGAGTGTGCATTGAACAAATGCAACCAGAAGCTACAGATTATTTTGTGAGAGACTGTATGAAGAAGTTGGTGATCACATTCAAACTTTATCTGGATTTCTGTTAATCTCAGAATTTGTTGAAGACTCAAGAAATAAGATAGCTGTCAACATAGTGAGGTCCTTACATGGATGTCTGCATTTTGTGCTGACTGCTTATGGAAGCAGAACCAAAGAACCAAGCCATATTTCAGAATCCTATAATAAAAAACCTTTGAACATCATTTTAACACTCCAGTTGCTTGCCGGTGTCTCATCTCCTCCTTTACACACAGTAACAGGAAAATAACCTGCACCAGCTTCTTAGCCAATCAGAGAGTGGCCAATAGGTTTATCTACATTCATCTCACATCACATCTTTACATATTTTCATATGTACACTCAGTTGTACGTATATGAAAGGCCCAGAACAAAATATGGCTAGTATGGCTTCTCATATGTGTGTGTACTTGCCAGTGAAGAACTTTAAAGGAGTGATGTGTCTGCAGAGAATGTATATTTTGGTAATAAATCACTGTTTAGTACTTTGTCATGAGGGGGGAGATAACACTTGACACAATTATTGAAAAGAAATTCATGGACACTCGTGCTGATAATGGTCACAACATCACTCCAAGAGCGTTATTTGCTCCTGCACTGATTGAAAAGCTGAACAACCACCTTATTTAGCTTCAGAACTGGGTTACTCACCGAGCAAAAGCAAATCATGTCAAGAAATATCGTCTACCTGTTCTGATCATTTGGACAAAAAGACTGAATATATGAATTTTAATCACATGTATCAATTATGCTGTTACCCAAGGATGTTTTTCACGTGTGGTGATACATAAAAAGCATGGATCCAAGTGCCGCTTGGTAGACAATCAACTTCTGTGAAGTGTGTGAGAACTGCTGAAGGCGCTGCCTCGCCCCAGAGACAGATGTAATCATCTCCAAGCTGTGTTATAAAGAATCAGGAGTTATAATGTAATGAGGAGAGAATACATGCTGTGGAGAAGCTTCTGGAACCTGGTTTATAAATACAGAAAAATCAGGGAGATCTCGGTTATGTCATCATTTTAGCTTACATTGGAATCTCCTATAAATATAGTAGACAGACAGTGTTGAATTGAACCAGAGGAATCTTGCTGCCAGTCTAGATTAATTATTCAAATGGGCATTGTTAGGAAAACCACTGGTTGACTAATTGTCAAATAGGCCTATAAAGTGATTTGCAATAACATCATCCCAAGCCAAGACTCTGTGGTAACAGACTAATAAAAAAGAATTTGTCAACTTTCTCAAAGAGAATTAAACCTCATTGATTTTGCTTAATTTCATCCAGTTCGGACGCTTTAGGGCTGGGTAGCTATTGCCCAAGGCGATACTACATTAAAAGAAGTCCCCTTAGGACCTGCCTGGAGAGCAAACCGATGGTGGTAACTAACAAGCTCTAATGTTTTTTCCCCATCTCTCACTTTGTTCCAATTATTCTGAATTAAAGATTCCCTATTCTCAACATTTGCATTTGAGGAATGGTGATTAGACAAGGCTGTGATGAAAAAAGAAGCACTTCTTCAGAGCCTCTCACCTTACTACTGCTTAATCAACTCAGACAACAATGCAGAACAGACATTGACCCTCTTTTGATATTTGCATACTCCTATTTCTGCATCATCATTGCACTGTGAAAATTGCTCTTGCAAATGCCAGCATTAAACATGTAATTAATTTGTGTGGGATATCTTTGTTAAGAGAGACTGACAGTGTTTAAAGTGAAAATAGAACATTAGATCGAACAAGAGACGAACAAGCTTTTCAAAGAAGAAAGTTGACATGTCTGTTAAGGCAAAAGTGTTGCACAGAAATGTAAGTTGTAGTCATCGTGATCATACCCTTATCCCAACGCCAGCTCTGATGTACATAGACAGCTGTATCACGGTCCACAAACCATTGAATTGGAAGACATATGCTGCACAGGAAGTAATCTATAGATCGCCTAATGTAGATGCTGCAGCTGTGAAACCCTCGATACACCTTTTAGTCAGGAAGGTCACAACGAAATTGTCAGACTTTACTTGAGTTACCGGTGGTTGAGTTACCACTGGCATTTGATCCATCTCCTCATGATACCAGTTCTGACCAAAAATTCAACCCAGCCCACACAGGAAGTCATTCAAGGCCAAGCTGTCAAGCCAGCAGCGGCCTTGGCTGCAGTATGCATGTACAAGCTGAGGCAGAAGGCATGCTGGCGCCCCTATTAGAGGAATAAATCCAAGGACAAATGAGCACGCTTGGCAGGGCTGAAAGTGAAAGGAAAGCAGGCGAATCAGAGGAATTGAGCTGCTTCTCTCTTTAAGTATCATCTGCAGAAGCTCAGTGGCTTCTAACCAGAGAATCCATTTGCAGAGAGCACAGAACCATTGATCTGAATGGCTGTCATTACTTGCAGGTTAATGTAGACGACATGAGTAAACATGATCAATGTCTATCTGCTGTGGCCTGTCAGCATGGTGTAAATGACCACGGGCCTTCAATGTGAACCTTAGTTCAATACAACTTATGGGTTTCTTGCACTGCCGGGAGGTGAGGCAGGGGCTTGGAGGTAGAGCGGGTCACCCACTAATCAGAGTGTTGGTGGTTCGATCCCTGGCTCCTCCTCCAGTCTGCATGTCGATGTATCCTTGGGTGTGATACTGAACCCCAAAGGCTGTGCCATCAGTGTGTGTGAATGATTAGTTTCTTTCTGATGAGCAGTTGGCACCTTGCATGGTAGCCTCTGCCATCAGTGTATAAATGTGTGTGTGTGTGAATGGGATAAATATGACATGTAGAGTAAAGCACTTTGAGTGGTTGGAAGACTATAAAGGTGCTGTACAAGTACAGTCCATTCTCTTCACCTCCCATGGATGTCTTTAAAGTTATAATCCTTATCAAATAACATCAAATTCTATTTTTGATACTATTAATGGCTGGCAATTCAATGTGCATTCTGTCGTTACCTTTGCGCATTTGAATCTGAATCTCTCTTCAAATGGCACTACCATGCACAAGGGACTGACAAGAAATAATGTATGCGCGTTCTGGGAATACAGTGGAAGACAAAAACCAGTACATGTGCAGATTTAATGTAAAATGGAACATTAGATCATTGGTACAGATGACATGATGTGACAAAGATAGGGCTGGACGATAAGACCTATAGTTCACTGACAAGGTTTGTAAGTCAATATTCTCAGCTATTAAATGTGCATTCTGTCGTTACCTGTGGGATTTATTATTTTTTTTTTGGATTAATAGATGTCAAAAACAGATTGTGTTAATTGATCAGGTAGTGACATGCACATAACAGAGATTTGTTCCCCCTTTATTCGGCACGTGGCCGCTGCAGAATTATGACCACTGCAACAAAAATTTCACAAGATCATCACTATCAATGCACAAGGAATGACTTTTACTTGCACACTATGCGAGCACGGCAACACTCAAGCTTCCTCTCCTCATTCATCAAAAGGACGTCTACATGACAGGTGCTGTTATAACAGCATCGAAGTTAGGTCTTTTCAGGGAAGTGCAATATATGTGTGTGTTGCGAGTGTGTGGGCGAGCGAATGTGATAGAATGAGCGACAGAAAGTGATGGGAAAGAGAGTTCTGGCAAAAATGTACAAATGTAAATGTACAGTGTAGGTCACAGCGTGTGCATTAATAAAAGTCTGTTGTTTTGACAACTGCTGGAAAATGAAGGCAGTTAGCGTTAGCAAACATCTCCCTGGGCTTCCAATTTCGGTCTGGAAGCTGAGCAGGACTGAACAGTGCGGAGTCATGTGACTACACCCGCGGTAGTATGTTTTTAAGGGTAAAGTTTATGAACACCTTGATAAGCACATTGAGGGGGGACCAGGGTTAATAAACCGAAACAACTTACTTGGTAAAATTTAGAGCCCGACCAATAATATCGGCCGGCATGAGCTAATTGCATTTAATCGGCATCAGCCGTTTATAACAGCAGATATATGACAATAGCACCCACAGTCAGATCCTTCACTCATGTCATGGGTGTTGCATAGTTTGCCCACAAGAGGGAGCGCTGCAGCTCCCCTGTTAATAACACTAGCTCACCACAAAAACCACAGAAGAAAACAATCAGCTAACCGGAGTTTACCGGAGCTTACTGCAGCATGTACCAAACACGCAATCACTTCACCTCTCCTGAAAACATTCATGACTTGCAAACTCCCGTTTTTCTCTGCCCTCTCCTGGCTTTGGTAGCTGGGTGTTGGAAGCTACGCTGCTGACAGACGTAACTGTAGATTTATTCTGAAACAGAGTTGCAGTTTGAGTGAACAGTCCACATTTGTCCCTAGTTCATCACTACAAAATATTCTCTGAAATCACGTAACGTTACAGCAGTTAACGCCGTCCGTTGCTAAATTAACCACAAAGCTAATGCCGTGTTTATCAGTGGAAGAGCGCTAAAACGTTAATGAGCCGTGAAACTATAGTTTCTGGTGTATTCTAAATATATCTGCGAGCCGCCTGTCTGCAGTTAGTCGGCGTGTCTAAAATTATTAGACCAGAGCGGACATGTAAATAAACGTGAGCTGAACAAGAAAATAACACGACTTCCTGTAGCTCCTCTTTGTGTGACGTTGTAGATGTGAAACGCTGTAGTCAGAGCCGTAACGGCTCTGGTTGTAGTTATAATGTTAGTTAAATGAAATCTCAAAGTTGCAGTCATGTTGTATTAGATGCATTCAACAGCAGCTCACTGTATCACAGACGGCATGATTTAGACAGATGATGAGAAATGGTTTCTCGTAGCTTTGGTTTGAAGAGTGCTGGTAAAGGGATGAACTGGATATGAATATGCTACATTGAAATTATGGCAGATTATGTACAAAGTGAAATACACATGTTTATTCTCTCTCACTTTGTCCAGTCCACATGTTCCAGCAACAAATATTTATTGATGTGCAATTGTTTACATGTTAATTTTTACAGTAATCTATTTTATTAACATAACCCATTTAGGAAAAGGTTTTATAGCCCACATACATACCAGCTTTCAATATCCACCCGTTCTAAGTGTAGTTTATACAGTAAAGGGGTCAACTATCCAAATCATTCTCTAAATCTAAATATCGGCTCATTAATTGCCTCTTTTTCACTTTAATATTGGCATTGTCATCGGGCTCTGGTTAAATTACACTGGTTAAAGATTCCCTAGCCCTAGACAAAGATATGACTGGCATGACGTAACAGAGACGTGGTGAAGACAAGACAAAACATGAAAAAGACATGAGCTCAGGATTTCTTTGAGCATTTTAATTTTGAATGGAACTACGGGGCCAGCGCACTAGTTACCACCAGGAGTTGCCAAAACAAATCTTAGCTAATAATTCCAAAGACAAAATTCCGGATAACTTTGCCTACTCAGAAATACCATAAATTTGCCCGTGAATTTGTTTTCTAGGACACTTCTTTATAAAAGATGACTTTTAAGAGACTTTTACAAAATTTCAAGCAATTTGAAATGGGTTAAGTTTTTGGCCTTTACTGTATGTCCACACGTTTTGAGCACACTGCAAATACTATCTGTAATCATTTGATAAATTGATTGGAGAGCGTCAATGTCCGTGGACTGTAAGAACCACATTCACGAGACAAGCTTAACCTTAGAACTGTCAAATAAACATAATGACAGATAATATTCATGGATACTGTTACTCCTGTTCTTTTTCTTTTTCATATCTCCATTTGGGAAAACAAAACATGTTCTGAGTTTTAATACTATCATGCCAGGACTGCAGGCTGATTCTAGGAGTGGCACGTGTGTACAATGTTTTTATGTTCAGATTCCACTGAACTATGATTCCAAGAAGAAGGGGTTCAAGTTTTGACAAAAATTACATTGATCAAGTTTGAAAGGTTAAACTTCTAATTGTGCACTCTTAACGCTGCAGCTTTGTATTTTACATGGGGTGCAAAATGTATTTAGTTAACAATGGCTGGAAACAGACCAATTCCTATAAACAAATAACTCAAACAAAATGAAATGTGATGTTGTGTAGTTTTTAATGGCATTCCTTACACCACCCAATTACTTACTGTGGTATCATTTGTGCTTGCACCGATGACTGGATGCCATTGGATATTTCAAACTGGACCTGTTCCAAGTTAATGCATAAATTAATAAGGGGCTGACTGGGAGGGGAGGTCTATTGCTGAGCACAGGGCGCAGGAGCAAACTCTAAATACAGCTCCACCATAGAAAGTAATAAAGTGCAGAGTATATGTATTGCTCACTGTGACTTCCTAAAGCCACAAGGCAAAGGCTCAGCTCACTTCTGCTCACTAGAAAAAAGTGCAGTGATTCAGTAGGATTCTCTGTGGTTTTCTAAAACAGGCAGAAGGAAGCAGTCCTCAGGGATGCTACATGCAGATTATGGAGAGAGGAATTAGCAACTGACAGATGTAGGTAGCTGTGAGTTTTATCACTAATGAAGTATTGACCAAGTCTAAGATCCATAATAAAACTTGGAAGCCAGCCCTGTACCAAATGTTTCATTTTTGCTTACAAAGAAGAAGGATAAATAGATCAGTTTAGACTTGGATTTCTCCACAATGACCAAATCGGTTGTAGAATCATCAGTAAAATGACTGGAAGCTCCGAATAGGAAAATGTGCTTTTGTATGACTAATGCATTGGATTTGTAGGAATTGAGCTTCCAGTTTCAATACAGACATAATGAAATGAAACTTATCCCAGCTACGATCAAATCATAAAGTGAATCTGTGATAGGTCATCACTTAGTTTGTCAAATAGTTCTGAGCAGATTGATTTGTGGGCTTTGACAATTCCCCAGTAAATCTGCACATTTATGCTGAATAAATGACATTTTCAAATGTTCTCCGTGGTTGGAGAAATATCAATGGAGTGGCCTTATTGCACTTCAGCTTTGGTGTGTTCAGTGCAATGTAATTACAATGTCGTGTATCCAGAAGATATTGTGATTAGCAAAGGATGAACGAGCACCTAAAGGAGGAAGGTCTGGCTCAATGTTAAAATTGTTTTCCCACCCTCACCAAATTTGCCTTATCAGCACTTACATGTAATTTGATCAATTTCACTGTCTGTATATTTGCCTTCTATAATTAAAAATTGGCTTACCGCTGAAGGAGGTAATTGTTACTCATGAGCGAGACTGCACAGCGAACAAGGACTTGTGTAAGAAAGCAAATTTCAGAATTCATTTTCATTCATTTTGATGGCTTCATAGTGTCCCTAAGAGTGTCCTCAATTCCCTAAGAAATGGAGATAATTCCAAAATTATTGCAAATCTGACAATGTCCCACAGCAAATACAGATAATGTCCTACACAGAAATGTGTGGGTGTGTCTGAGAAGGGTCTGAGTGTGCACATTTCTTTCAGTTACTTCACCACAAAGTACACAATTACTAGATCACTGACCAATCCTAAATCTTCCCCTGTCTCACCCATAAAGCTTGGTTCCAGACCTCTGGATTGCCAATATCTTAGTGTTTTTTCAGTGATTAAAATGGGTCTGGCTGACAAAAAAAACAATCTGAGCTTTGTTGGCAAAGGGGCCATGTGTAGTTTTCAGATTGCAATCACTACCTTCCTAATTATGTGCTCATGCACGTGCTTCAACTAATGAGCGAGCCAAAACAGAGGCCGACACACCCAAAACAGCATCACACAACATGCTGGAAACTCCTACGTTAACGTTATACATACACATGATACCTCAGCGTTAACTTTTCAATAACGATTTGTGTATCTTTCATCAGAGAGGCTCAGCAATGTCACGATGATAATATACTTTGCAGTAATGTTAGTTTACCTGTCCAGTAGGATGAAAGCCAACTCTGGGTCGGTTTTTACATCCAAATAAGCAATAAAAATGTGTGAAGGTCATTAAAAAACTACATATAGTCCTTTAAGAATGGCAACACCGTCCTCCTGTGCAGGACCTTGATACAGATGTACAGGGTGTACTACGTTGAATTATCGAAACAAAAACACTTTTATCGGAATATTTCTGTGTTAACGGCTCCTAGCAACCACTACTGCAGCTTTAGTGTAAGCTGACACTGACAGGATCGATACATCAGTCACTCTTTATTGTTTAAAATAACAACCCCCAACAGAAAATGACAAACAAGAACACAATGTCAGACAAAACGATGACATCAAAATAAAACTCCAGTTCCACGTCACAATGTTTTCAACAAAAATATTACTTAAATTGTCCATAGATACCTAAATGTACCTGTGTAACATCTAATTTTAATTTACGTAGCCTCCTGGAAGTACCTGAAATAAATATCATAAAATATGAAGAGTTGTTTAGCAATGCAGTATAAACATTGTTTAAATACATACAATCTTCGGAGCTGTAACCCTCTTTCGGAAAAAAACAAGAACATGAAATTAATCACACATTAAATACAAGATTAAAATCATACAAATACAATTTTGATGACTAGAGACAAACCATCTTTAATAAACCGACCAAATGCAAGCTGTCTCTAACAAGTTCACAACAGATGTAAGAGGAAAGTATTACTGGATTAGTGTGGATAGCACTTTGAGGCTCACACAAACATATTGACTGTCCATCTCTCAACGGTACAGAAAATGGATGGGCAGCAGATGGTACAGTGTAAAAGAAGTTCCTACAAAAGTAACCCTTAATCTGGCTATGATTAACTTTGCATATCTAGGGTGAAAAAAATGTATGCTTCGGTGAAAGAGTCTGTTGTGTGTTGTGTTATTCTCTCCTTCTTGTGTTTGTAGCAAGGGAGATATAAGGTTTGGGGAGTTCATGCAGTAGACTGGGCTCATCTGGTCTGAGGGTTGAACATGCCAGTGCCCCCCTGAATAGTGAGCAGTAGCTTAGGGGTTTGTAGTGTGTAGGTGGTGAAAGATGGAGAGGTTTGGAGAGGTCTGTCGTTGTTTTTTTTTCTTTCTTTCTTTGTGTTCACAATCTGACACGTCTATTCTCCGATCTGCAATCTAGAGTCAATCTTCACAGCGTGTTGCACCTTGTTCTCCCTCCATCCAATTTCATTTAAGTTAGCACCTCTCGTAGTTGTTCTCGCGGGTTTCTTTCAACTGTCTTCCACTGTTCCATCCAATCCAATCTCTATAAACAGGGATTCAATAGCAGGACAGGCCCGATTTTACACTGATGCTTGGAATTAGGCAGACTTCTGTGGTGAGCTGTAGACAAGAGCTAACTGGAGCAAGCAGAGCACAGCCCATCAGCATAGCCCGGTATGATTGTTCTAAGGACCTCTAGCACTAGTCTCCGGTGGCTACATGTGATGGGGCTAAATAAGGGGCCTAAAGGTATGTGTCTTGTAATATTTGCTCTGTGACTTAGGGTTATTTTCACATTTTTTAACAGCTTAATACACCGTATGCCACCTATCTAGCAAGAAATGACAAGAAAGAAAACCATACAAAGTTAGCGACTACCTAGTGAAGAAAGTGGAGTATTTAACAGCTAAAGTGTATTACCCTGAGGAGTTAGGGGAAGCCAAAATGAAGCTAAAACGAGTGTGAGTGTTGGGCTTGCATCACAGGATGGGAGGTGGTGTTAGCACCTTTGGTCAGAAACTGACCATCCCTCGATATCGCCGACAAGCTACAGAAGACATGTGTACTTGTACAATAACATCAATGTACAAGATGAGGAACAACATGATGGTTAACCTGAGTTTTCACCTGTTAGATTAAGATAAGATTAGTTTTACTGACTTCAATTTAGATACTTTATATCTTTATTTTCAAATTAAAGCATTAGGTCTGAATTATATAGTACAATTCAAACAGCAAAAATGAAAGTATTAAACACATATAGTTTTTTTGCATTATTTTTAAAGAATGCAACATAACCAAGGCTTTCCTACAAATACAGAATTAAAATCGAGTGAGGTTGGTATCATTCTGTAAAAAAAACACTTAATTCTACTGGCTTTAATTTCAAAGCGTGCAATATATAATTATAATTTATAAATAAACTAGATTATTGTTGGATGTTTTACGTATGACAGAACAAGAGAAGAACAAACGCATTCAACATTCGTCAGGATAAAAATTCTGACTTTTCTGCTTGGTGTAAATGTGTTTGTAACAGCATTAGATTGTTTATAATTAACCTTTTATAAACTAGATACAGAATCGAAAACATACGCCAGCCAGCCACAAACAACCTGTGAAAGGAAGGTAATGAACACAATTTGTCCAATTAGGTTAATTATATACACTAATTATCCAAATGAAATAATGTCATTGAAAAGGTTTCTCTAGATAGCAGAAAATTATTCATTCTACAGCTCAAGCTGTTGAACACTCTCGAACTCTCTCTCTCCAAACATGATTTAATCATTCCAGTAAGAAAAGCAGAATTTTCACCCGGTCTGGCTAACAAACAATCTTTTTTAATTTGGGATTATTTCCAGCAATTAGCAAGCAATTACAAGAGAAAGGACTGATGTTCAACAGGAGGTTTACAGTGAAGAGTCTTACTACATTGTGTCTCCATCAATGCTAAGCCGTTCTCAATGTCCATGAAAAGAGGCAATCAGAAATTGAAGGACTGATGAGCTTTACCTTCACAGAAACATTCTGTTAGCTAGTTCAGAGGTCACCTGGACTCTGCATTGCCTAGCTGTCTGCTGTCTACCAGCAATGGCTAACCTAGCAATTATGATCGCTTGAAACTTGTTCTACTGACATCCTTACTCAACCGATAGCGATCAATCGCCTTTTGACTTTCTTCTGACAAATGTACATATTGTAAGTTTGTACAAAAGCTTCTGCAAAATGGCCTAAATGTAATAATTATTATGGCGGCTGCGCTGAATAACACTTTCAGCATTGCGGGTGTTCTACATTATTCAACAGTGAAAAAACAATATTTGTGTGAAAAAAACAACAACAAAATAGTGAGAATTTAAAGAAAGATCCAGCAGTTAAGATCTCTTTTTTCCGGGCAGCTGTTTCTTGTAACAGAAGGAAAGTGGATAACGTATTCAACATCAGACACCATGAAAGCCCTTCAGCACACCTTTATGCAAGGTCTATTTATTGCAACTAAATATCATCCCCCTTTCATTCTTCCTCCTTAACCCTTAGTGTCTTTCACTGCTTCCACAGCACATTTCTAAATATGTGTTAAATCCACTGGCTGTGCTTTTTGTAGTGACAGATGCTCTCCTCTCAGTATGCTGAAGTCTGGCGGTCTAACAGTGGAGTTGTTTCACTGCATAGATCTCATTACTTAAAATCCTCAGCTCTGAAACAGAAGGTCAGGGATCAGCAAATCCTCACTTCTGGCCAGGCTTATGATTCCATTCTGATGCAATTTTCCCTCTCCAGTTCCCTGATTATCACACTCCTGCCCACCAATTTGATATCTCATCTGTCTAAGTTCAGACACATTCACTCTGCTTCAATTTTCACCACGCTCTGGCACTGTCGACGGGCTGCTTTTCCAAAACAATTTATAGCTTGCTTTTCTTTTCTCACTGTTGACATGCAATCGAGGAACACTGTTGCTACCAACATCTTGACCCAAAAATATTTGGAAATCAAAGGTTAACTCCACAAAAAAATGACCAAATTATCTGCTCCTGACTTTGCTGTAGGTGTAATTGGAATTTCAGTTCTTCAAAAAAATCTAATTTAATTTTAAGTTTGCATTGTTGACGGTCACAAAGATGGAAAGATTTAATTTGCTCTGTAAAAGTGTAGGATTCACATTTCACACATTCATACATAAATTAAATACTGATTTGGTGATGTATTGTGGGAACATAACTGCTAATGGTCCCACCTAGGATGAAATGAAATGCGCCATAATCAGTTACATATATAATAAATAAATATTGCAGGGAACAGAGGAACAAGAAGGAGCAGCCACAGTGAGCTGTTAGATGAAGAGCTGCAGGCGACAGGCTGCACTCCTCCAACCTCTCAGCAAGGTAACCCACTCCTTTCACTGTGCCCTGCTGTTCGCAGACTCATGGCGAGTGCAGCATAAAATCAGATCAAGATTGCTTACAGAACGATGGAAAAAGGCCAATTACTGCCTAACTTCTTTATAAAGATGACAATAGTTTGTTTTGCTGCCCCGAGAATTCTGTGACCTGTAGTATTAAACCGCACTGGCTGTTATGGCTACTACCAGTAACCACAGGTGTCGCCTATTCAACCATCTTATTATGGGACTCCACTAGAGTAGCGATGCATGAGTCACTGTTCATAAAACTAAAATTTATCTAATTCTGGCCCTTTATGCAGCCCCTCAATTCATCCTCTGTCTGAAACAAGCTGTTTTAGCTCCTGTCTCTTTAAGACCCCCCTTCCTAAAAGTCCAATTTCTTCCATTTTGCCAACATCCTGGAAGCCTGCCGAGGGGCATGAGAGCCGCTGTAACCAGTTCTCTTTATACACTCAGTGCTATGAGCCTGCGTCACCTCATCTTCTTGCTGGGGTGCAAGACGGCATTTTAGCCCTATTAGCCTTATTAGCTTAGCTTAGGAGGAGGTTTTCCAGCCCGGGCATCAAGCTCCCAGTCAGCTGGCTAATAGGACCTTTAACTGCATGGCTAAATGAGTTAACTAGGTAAGAGCAGATACCATTAGCAGTTGTTAGCAGTTACTTTAGCAACAAGTAAAGCCGTCTTTCTTTTTATCAAGAAACCAAATTTCCTTCACAATCGAAAAAAACACTTTCTTCGAACCTTAACTGAACAACCTCAGAGAGCAGAGTAGTCTCACATAGCCAGACCCATTTCCACACTTCGTTTTATCGCTGTGCCAGTGTTGGCGAATACTAAGACAGACTGAGCAGATGGATGGGCCCTGTACTTCGTATATATGTGTTGTGCCTGGAGCAGATCACGAGCAGATGACCGTATACCTTAGCTAAGCAGGAAAGAAAAAAACAACAAAGCTGGAAACCTAGTATTCAGAGCAGTCTGAAGCTGAAGCCTTTTCCTCACAGGGATTACTTTACATTCGTTAACCTCATTATTTGAACTTTTGCAACAGCAAAACCATTTTCTTCTTTTCTTTTTGGCAACGGCTCATTCCAGTTTTCTACAAATTATTACGGTTTGAATCCAAGCAAAAGAAAACCTCATATTCCCTGTACACAGAATGTGGGTACATCACTCCCATTAATCAGAGTTGTAAATTCCACCTACTAAAGGCAAATAACTGACCTCAAGGTTGTTGTAAACACTGTAATAATCAAGTTTACATTTTTGCAATTATCTCAAATGGTTTAGCCTTGAATCCAAATTCTTACATTGATTTTAATCTCTCAAGTCATCTGTATCTGGTGTTCTGCTTATCTAATTAAATTTTTATCAAAAAAAGAAAAAGGAATCATGTGAACTATGTCTACACTGAAGGTCATAAGCTACATGTTCCTGAAAGTAGATTTACAGTGGGTACGGAAAGTATTCAGACCCCTTTAAATTTTTCACTCTTTGTTTCATTGCAGCCATTTTCCAAAAATCAAAAAAGTTCATTTTATTTCTCAGAAATGTACACTCAGCACCCCATCTTGACAGAAAAAAACAGAAATGTAGAAATTTTTGCAAATTTATTAAAAAAGAAAAACTGAAATATCACATGGTCATAAGTATTCAGACCCTTTGCTCAGTATTTAGTAGAAGCACCCTTTTGATCTAATACAGCCATGAG
>NC_060153.1:30165619-30268606 GCF_021292245.1 Micropterus dolomieu
TGGACTCAAATGAAGGTGTAGAACCATCTCAAGGATGATCAGAAGAAATAGACAGCACCTGAGTTAAATATGAGTGTCACGGCAAAGGGTCTGAATACTTATGACCATGTGATATTTCAGTTTTTCTTTTTTAATAAATTTGCAAAAATTTCTACATTTCTGTTTTTTTCTGTCAAGATGGGGTGCTGAGTGTACATTACTGAGAAATAAAATGAACTTTTTTGATTTTTGGAAAATGGCTGCAATGAAACAAAGAGTGAAAAATTTAAAGGGGTCTGAATACTTTCCGTACCCACTGTATATTAACAGAGCATTGGCATATAGTGACAATGAATTATTTTATTAAAATCAAGGGTTTTGCTTCTTGTCAGTTAAATAAGAAACAAGCATTCAAATGCTCGCAATCTGCTTGGAAACCTTTCCAAATCACTCACTATCACCCATACCTCAGTAGTAACTATTTTCATTGAAAACATGTTATTACAAAGCCTAAATATATACGTAATTTTAAATTAATGCTGGAAAAAAAAAATATATATATATATATATATATAAATACACACACACACACACACACACAAAGCATCAGATGACGCATAATTTGGTGTCCCAGAGGTAAAAAAATAAATAAAAAATGTCAGCAGCTAGACAAACAGGTGGCCAATCTGATTACGACAATCTTACAATCTGATTATGTGAAGGTGGAGGAAATCAGTTTCAGCTTTTCTTTCTTGCAGGCACTGCTGATGTGATTTACAGTACACAAAATGAGGGGTATTCACATGATACAAATGAATCCACTGATTCAGCGCCAAAAAGATGCTCTGCCATGTTGTAGGTAAGTACCAGGACAGAATGTAATTCTGGGGTAGGGTACAGCATCTTTAGGTTAAAGGCATAAGGAGTTGGATTTGTCAGTTGCAGTTTGTCGTTAAGGGGTTTGTGCGTTAACAGAGAGAGTGAGAGAGAGCTACGTTGTGAATTTGAGAAATAAAACGTTATTTGTCGGTTACGTTCTAAAGCAGCTATGTTTTTATAGAGTCACGCCCTCACACCCTCCACCTTATATTTAGGGAAATAGCCAGGGAAAACGTGAGTTAAGAAATATTTTGATACATAAATTTAAGGGTTACATCTCTCAAACATACACAGGTTTAAGCTGCAGTTCATCATCAATGCACACTAAGAATAGCACCACGCATAAATGCAACTTTAATGTTGCCTATTGCTTTCACAACCTGATTCCCTTTGATGTAGCCTTTCTTAGGGACCGTTAAAGGGAGCTGCTTAGTGAGAGCCATAAACATTCAAGGGTGAATAATGTCCCGACTTTCCTTATCAGGTTCTGACACGCTAGCTGACAAAGTATTACCATAACAAGCTGCAGCGCATTCTCATGACTTAGCAGAATTGTTTGTGTCAGCTAAACAAAATATGGCTACAACAACATGCACACCCATGGCCTTAAGACATTAAAGAGAAAAAAAGAAGAGATGAGTATGATACAAGAGCAGCAGCCTTTGGAATCACATTTATTATGTATTTGATGCTAATATGTATTGCTAATTCCTCAACAATAAGGCCAGGGAAACCATGCTCCAGGATCCAGATTTTGAAGAAAAACACATTTTCTAACTAACACATGGTTTTTCCATTACTGTATCAGGCAAACCATCTCTAATTGCCTTCACAGGCTAGCATTTGGGGAAAATGTAGGACATTAATAGATGCACCTCCCCACCATTTCAGGGGCGTCCAAAAATGAAAAAGGAAGTCTTTTCCCCCGTGTGTGCGCTGGGCGAGACATGACTAGGAGCTGTGCCAGGCACTTGCAAATGCGGTCTGAGCCCCTCAGTAGTGATCCTTTAAGCTGCTATCAGCACAAATAGAACAGAAAGCCATTGCTTTACATTTTCATTGATTGAGGATTAACTTTTCTTGTGATTAAAAAAATGCTTTTTCAAACAATTACGACTCTGTGTGGCCCTTAAGCAGTATCTTGCCTTTTGCTCCCCACCACCACCCACAGCCCCCAGCTAATCTATGATATCCACAAGCAGTGCTTCACGGAAGAGCTCTGCTTTCTACTGACAGTCCCGAGTGAACAGATGCAGCCAACACAGTAGCTGATGCTTCCAATCCTTTAAAGGATATTGTCTTGTATTTGGAAGGCTGTTACACATTAGCAGCCTAAACCTATTTATATACAGAGATTATTTATCTAATCATGTCTGTGAACACATGTTAAATGAACTACTTGCTTTAACAGGCGTTGGACTATGCTCATTATTTCCCAAAGGGCACAAACAGCTCGCACCAGGTAACTGTGTGTTTGCTTTTTATACTCTTGTGAGGAAGTGCAGAGAACGGATTGTTGGGGACCTCACTTTACGGGAGCAAAGAAGCGGCCTACACGTAGATCCAGCAGCTTGATAAGGCGGCACTGGATTTCACCAGGCTAAGCCCTCACAGAAACTCAGGAATCCTCTGCAATGTGGCGATGACAATAGCGTCGAAAGCAGATTCGATTCAATGATTTATTAAGAAAAGCACAACAGGGCAAAGACTTACAGAGGAAGAAGGCAGGCAAGGATCATACCAGGTAAACAGTCCGAAAAGGGCAAACAAATCCAGATCCCAAAATCCAAAGTCCAGAAAACAAGCAAGGTCCAAAGAAAGATAATCTAAGGGTGCTTTCACAACTGCTTCATTTAGTTTGGTTGAATCGCACTAGAGTTCGTTTTCCCCCTTGGTGTGGTTTGTTTGCAGCAATCGCACTCGGGTGCGCACCAAAAGCGGACCAAACAAGCGTACCGTGACCTGCGTGAAACAAACTCTGGTGCGGTTCGCTTGTGGTGGGAAAGCAAATGAACCAACCACAGAATTTTATGATAGCAGAGATGTCATCTGAGCATTATATCCAAAGCTAAACCACTAATAAATCCATCTGCTGAAATGTCTTCAGCGATCTTATAATTGATCTGTATAAGCCGCTATATTATGAAAATTTGGTAACGTATACTTGACAGCGTGGGTATTTTCCCTGATTAATGGGTCGAAATCTGTTAAAAAAGGAGGGCAAGTAGTATTCTGTTTACCTTGTCAGTTCAGTCGATAAAACATTTGTAACAGCGATGCCACTGTATACTATAGGCTAATAAGCCCAGAATTTTTACTGTAGCCTACTACACGTCCTGTTTTTACGTTACATTATTGCTTTGTGAGCTCTTTGCGATACAGATCAGAAGCATTAAAGTGTTGCATAAACTTCTGTCAGTTTGATTTCCCCACGTGGGTCCTGATGATGCAGGATGACAATCAACAAGTTACC
Source organism: Micropterus dolomieu (assembly GCF_021292245.1). Taxonomy (NCBI): domain Eukaryota; kingdom Metazoa; phylum Chordata; class Actinopteri; order Centrarchiformes; family Centrarchidae; genus Micropterus; species Micropterus dolomieu. The sequence continues at coordinate 30,168,951 of NC_060153.1, forward strand.
TGTAAGTCTGTGTAACGTCATGGTTACTTCTCTTGGTTCGTTTGTAAAACTGCAGTGTGAACATGAACCGGACCAGAACTAAAATGCAGCAGTGTATCATTTTTTCACTTGGTCCGGACCAAATGAACCAAACTACAGGTGTGGAAGCGCCCTAAAAGGACTAGGAAACACATTATCCAAAATAGGAGAAAAACTAACACTAGGAACACGGCTTGAACATGAGCCAAAAGATATCCATGCCAAGATAATGAAACTAAAGCAACACATACTTTTAAATTCATGATATGCAACTTTTTATCATTCGATTTCTGTATGTTATGCAGTGTATTTAATAGAGTTCACACGTGTTTTTATCTTTAAGAAACATGAAGACTATCAGCCAACACACAATCTCAGAAACAACTGAAATAATCTTAAAATTCACCCAGCACTGCAGAAGTTTTGGGACCTTTCTCTTACATTTGGATTTATTACCTGCATATTACTGCTCATGAATTAAACATTGCAGTACATTTGGAGGCACTTTTATCAATTTAGGGATTATGGCTTAGTTAAAATTCTCTAACGTATCCCATAAAACAGCCACTTTAGATGCACTGTATGGGCAAAGGAGGGACTACAGATGCCGCTTTTCCGTCGCTTTGCAATTTCCCAGTGAATGTATAATAAAGATTAATGGCTTGAATAAAAGACAAGCATGTTTCAACTGTTTATACTGAATCACAGACCTGAGACCACACGCCAGCATTCCTCTGTAATGCCTCCTCATGACTGCCCAAAACTCAAAAACAGGAATCAAAGAGGTGATTATTGAGTTAATAAGTTCACTTGTTCTTTGTGTAATCCTTCCGGAGGGATAAGGAATGACAAAAAAAACACAAGTGCCAAGGAGCAGGGGACATGTGACGGAAAAGTAAGTAGTTAACCTAAAAGCAAAAGTACTAAGCATTAGACAGCCCAACAAAATAGTCTATGTAATCAATTTAAGGGGAAACATCTCATTAGGGGCCAGCACTGCAGCCACAGATCTGCATACACCAGATGGCAAGGGCGCTGTAATGGGGCCACCATGGCTGATGCTCCTCATATTAACTTTCAACTTATGGATAGTGTGGCTCTTCTCCAGCTATATCTTCAACCCCACTATTATGACTGTCAAGGTCATATCTAATGAAAACATGATGAAGCAGCAGTTTATCTTTCCACGTTTCTCTTTTTCCTCCCCCCCTTCTCTCTCTCTCTCTCTCTCTCTCTCTCAATCTACCTCTCTCTCAATCTCCCTCCCCACCTTTCTGTATCTCTCTCTCCTGGCACAGAGTTATTGAACAGTGGGGGCCTGCAGAGTTTTAATTACAAGAAGATCCGTGGAGTTAATTGAACATTGCACAGGCCCTAATTTCACTTAACAGCAAATCAAGATGTTGGTTATGTAAATTCTGTCCTGTCCCACTGGGGGATTGGGGACTTCTGCCAGACACTAAAGTCATTTTCTCCCCACTGGCACCAAGCTCCTATCTCTGTAACTCACCTAAAGGACTTTTTATTAGAATCTTCTTTTAAACGTACTTCACATACTTGTGAGTTTCCACCAGGGCAGCATTCAGAGTTAGCATACCACCGAGGCTGTACAATTTGTTATTCTAATAATAGAACATTTTTTAAAAGCTTTAGATTTTTTGTGTCTGGTGCAGCGGTGAAACTCAAGGTACCACTAGTAGCGCCGATAGTGTTTTCAGAGTGGGTTCCCATTTTTGTTGTATGACGTGCATGCAGCAAAACAATGCAAATTCCTGCTAATGGTTTGTGTGCAAGTTTTAGTGACATCTAGTGGTGAGGGTTGTAAATTGCACTCACTAACCCCTCAACAAAAAGTGTTGTCTTCTGAGGTAGCAGAGAGTAGCCAGTAAAGAAAATAGTTTTTTTTTTAGATAGGTATTTTAAGAAATTATATTTACTAATTATTCAGTAAAACCATATGGTATTGCAAATATTATTGTTAACTGTTCATTTTGGTAAAGGTAAAGGCACTTTGTTCAATTAGATAAGCAATCTGCAAATCTTACCAAAATGTCTTTTTTTGTTTGTTTGTTTTTTAAATACAATAGAAACACAAAGTAGTACTATTAGCCAAAGGTTGCATGTTTTTAAATTCCAATCACACATTTGTGTGCACAGTAGCGAAGCAATAGCCTACAAATAAACAAGTTTTTAATGCAAATTCTGAAAGTATAAGCATTATTGGTCACTTGATAGGCACGCTGTCTTGTCATCGTGACGCCGTTAGCAGTAAAAAATGAATAAGTGTTTTCCACCAATATGGAAAGTTTATCTGGCTGATCTGAGTTATTATTATCATTTCCTCTTCTTCTTTTTCATACATATTCAGTGTAGTGATGGGAGTCTACACTGCCGGAATTTTACAAGAAGAACAACAACATAGTGATGAAACGCGCTCTGTAGCGCCATTTGTCCGATTATGGTGTCTATGCTGTAGAAACATGGCGACGCAACATGGCGCCCTCCATGTAAGAGAACCGGCGGTTATGTAGATAAAAACCTTATATAACGGTTCATTACATAAAGGTTTTTATACACCACTGAAAACATAGTTATGGATCTTGTATTGCATTTCTGTCAAGAAACATTACACACTGAACCTTTAAATGCAAATATAGTTATACAAAGTATATAGTACATAAAAAGCAGAGCTATTGCCAGGGGGAAAAGGGAAAATCCAACATATTTTATGTGTATGTCCAATCAGTGTTGATGTTAAATGCAATCCATCGAGGCAATACATTCCTCAGTGCATGCTATATTGACAGAGAAAGTGGAGTTTGCCAAGTAGTTCTCTGCATCCAGCATCGTCATTTGATGTGATAGTGACGTGGTTGGATGCAAGGAAGAACTAGTGGCCGGCCAATGCAGATATTTAGAGAGCAGGGTGGCTGATGCTGACATTATGATGTTTTTTAATTATTATTTTTTTTACATTTAATTAAATATAAAAATTTGCTAATGATAACAAATTAAATTGCTGAACTTAAATGAACATTTATTTAATATTGTAAAAATACAAGGTCAGTATTTGGGTTAAAAATAATACCAAGAAAAGTCACATATAATTCCATTATTCCATGTACATAATAATTTAATAATATACATGGTTATCTTAGCCAGTAAGGTTTTGTGTTAGATGGAATTTTTATTAATTAATTAAATAGAAAAATACTAATTTGGTTATACTGTAGAGTTCAGAACATGACTGGTATTTAAGGGAGAACAGGGTAGATTATGTCAGAAGCGACAATATTTAATGCTAGCCAGTAATGGTTCTTTTTTGCAACATTTCAAAAGTTTGCTTAAAATTCGCTTGACAATCAGATGGAAATGTGGCTTAGGTGCTACTTTCATCACCTTCAGCTCAGTGACCATGGGTTTGAAACTGCCAATAGGGGGTGCATAAGTAAAAATATATATATATATATATTTAAGAATGCTCAACTGGCTACATGGTAGTTCTACTAACAGCTACATGGCAGATTTGACATGTCCTCTCCACAGTGACATTTTACCAAAATCTGGCATACACATGCTGTAAATACAGCAAGGAAGAATGACAGCTGTAGAAAGCCATCCGGCGCACAACTGCCTCCTATGGAGCATTTTAATGAGATCAAATAGATTAGAAGGAATCCTTTACTGCTGACAAGGTGTTAACCGTTGCCTGTGTCTTAAGGCCCTTTCCAATATGCCAAGGACTTATGGGAACACAGTGAAAGACTGAAACCTGTGATCCAATTTGGAAACAACGTGGTGTCATTAAATTCATCAGTACATAAACCTCAGCATAACTAGGGATTATATTTGTCGGGATGATTTGATTTTAAAGCAATGATGAGGTCTAAAGGGGAAAGAAGTGCGGATGACAATCTAGCATTCTGAATGCAACACTATTGAGCTGTAAAAGTCGAGGCATGTCTTGATTGAATTAAGCTCTCTGAGGGTCTGATTGGCTAGCGACGTACAGACAGGCTTTAGTTTGAAGTCCCATGATACCGGCCTACTGTTTCTGCAGGAGGTTCGTTCACTCAGTTCCCCATAAGGTCTGTTTGCACGCCGGGCCTCATGGGAAATCCCCTACAGCAGTGGGCATGGTTGATAACAAAAGAAAATGTTCTGTCCCCCATCCCCCCCCGCCTTATCTTAAATACCTTGAAGTGGATGGAGGCAATGGTTTAGTGGAAGCTGTCAGTAGCGCTCCAGTGAGAGGGGCCTCTCTGCGGTTGATAGGACTTTGGGAAGCTCCATACTCTGTATTATACAGTTAGGGCTTGTACATTTTTCATGTGAAACTGCCTTAAAAGGAGCAGTGCTCAAATTTTATGAATGCGGAAAAATGCTTAGATAAACGAAGGGGTGACTGAAAGAGTCATACCCGTTTCTGATCTCTCCTTTATCGTGGAGCCATCTTGAAAGAGCTCAAATGAAACAAAGGCAAAAAGTTAACAAACCTCATTGGTGGTGTAAGAATACATTTCACTCCTTTCCCCCAATTCTGCTCAGTGCTTCTGTGACCTGACCACAAATTGTGCAGATGGCTTTCAGCTCAGCAGGATGCCTCTAAAAGCCCAGAGAACTCAATGAGACAGCATGAGTCCTTGTGATTTGCCACAAGAAGCGCCTTTACAAATACTTGTAACAGACATGACGGCCTCTCTGGTTCCTGACAGCATGCTATTTTGCCACTCTGGTGGCTCGGCATAAGTGAATGATACATAGTGTTCCTCTGCAGGACCCACTGCCAAAGCTCTCATGGTGAGGCCTGCTTGCATCAGTTCCCAAGATAAGACAGCGTGTGAGAGACTTGGGGAAGGTAAAGTCAAAGGCGAAGGCATGCCACTTACTTAAATGTCATACTGTCTATTTCATTTGCATGTGGGAAGCGTCAGGAGAGAGACTGCCAAGTCGCAGACAGCAGCGTTCTCTGGCTCGAGCATAATGGGAGGAGAATGCGAGTCTCTAAGAAGACAAGTTGGATGTAAACATCGCCGTTTACGTCAAAAAAGTTGACTCTTTAATGCAGCAGATCATTATTAAAAGCATATTTTACAGTTCTGGGATTCTGTTCAGAGTCAAGCATGAGGATGATTTCTTAGCAGGTGTTTGATGCCGCTGAACATATTTCCTCACTTTCCCAAGGCTTCCATTTTGACAATAGTCAGTCAGAGAGTAGCACATTGTCTTGGAGAATATTTCATATACAGTATTTGAAATCAAGTGGGTATTACTTTTTTTCCACATCTGTCATTCACGTTTCAGTCAAATCGGTCTGTCCCAGAAAAGATCTTAGAGGAGAGAGAGTCAATCTCAGTTTCCCCTGTGCCGCCAAAACTGTGGTAGTTATAATAATTACAACTGCTAAAATCAGAGCAAACAGAGCCAAATATCACAGGTAGGAGAAACAAAGTGATGCCTGTGTTCTCTGGGAATGAAGAAAAAAGGCTTGGCACAGAACAGCGATGAGAAAAGCTGTCTCTGCATCGCTCTTTATTCCTGTCCTCCTCTTGGTTTATACTTCTCCTTTTCCATCTCATCCCTACAGAGACTAATTATTTTCTGAAGTTTTAGCCATTCCTCTATATTTATCGGAAGCGAATGACAAAAATGGAGTAACAGACTGAAAGACAGGGATGCCATGTTTTTCCACTTTACTTTTTTTTCCCCCATTTGTTGCCGAGGGTTTATTTATGATGCTTTCTGCTGTCAACTGTTTTTAAAAGGACAGAAAGAGAGTGTTTGAATGCATGGGAACTATATGTGCAAACATTAAAGAAGAGGCCAAAGGATCATGTCACTTATTTGTTGGTCTTTTACATCATATCATCCACTTCACAGTGTAATCATAGTGAATGAGCAATTGCAAAATGACAATGATGATAAAACTGTACTTAGTGGTAAAAAGTGGGGGGTTTTCTCAACCATGCTGTCAACACTTCTCCCAGAAACATGATAGGCACAGTGCCTCAAGCACACTAACACATTTTATTTGGCTTATTTAAATTTCTTGGCTTGGGCGTATTGTGGATGACAAGACATATGTGTTTTCGTTTTTATGAGAAGCACATCTCTGGCTAAAATGGGAGCCTGTTTTACACACAAGCTCAAACACAGTTTCATGCTAATGATTGATAATGTTTCATTAATGCTAAATATTCTCTGCCAAGGATCTAAACAAATTGTGGCAATTTAGTCCTTCCAATGTGTGGTATCCATCATTTCCACCAAGGCAAGACCGTGCGTCAATGCCATTTTCCTCTACTAGAAGTTCATGGGTCCAGAGGCTACAGCTGCTCATTTTTGGTAGTAGAAAACAAAAATGTGTTGTTTTTCTTTTGACAACTCCTGACAATGGATTGTTTATGTGCTAAATGATTTACCAGGAGATTAAATTAGATTAGATTTTAAACACTTGTTATGTATACAATAAACAATTTATGAAGACAGAATTTGACATAGAGAATAACCCAAATAATGGTGTATGGGTGATTGCTACAGGTCTAATGAGTTACCAGCCAAAGACACATGGCAAATGAAGCCCCAAAATTAAAAGACATGGACGCTATTTAATATGGAAGTCTCCATGACTGGAAAAGTTGTATGAGAGTGTATGCCAAACTTATCTCTTCAAGCACATAGTACAGTGGCCCGACAAGAAAAAACACATTGCAGCTTTAGAAAACACATGCAAATAGACACAACACAACCAAATACACAAACATACTGCAAATACACACAACACAACCAAATAGGGATGCACTGACATGAAAATTCTTGGCCGAATTTGCCTAATACCGAACAAGTACATTCACATTTTTGCCTTTTTTGTTTTACCACTGCTTACATTTAATAGCCAAAATGTGCTTTTTACCGAGGCCCAAGGGGTAAAGTAAAGTCCGGTAAAGTAAATTACATGTGTCCATTTATTTTTAATGTACACATGTAATATGTTTTATACTTTCTGTGAATATAATCAAATTAATCTTATTTCTATGCTGTATAGAAGCCTTATTTTGAAAACCGGATGTTGTCACATGTGTATCCTCGCGCTAAATTCATCAAGTCTGACCCAATTTGTTAAATAATGTTGTATGTGGTTCTTGTATGGCGTAACATGAAACTCTTGTCTTTGTAAAGAGAGAAAATGACAGGATAAAGTCACTTTTTAGTTACCATAAAGGCTTGAATACGTGTCCACTCCAAATGTGTGACACTAGAAACACTAGCTTAATCGTCTCCTCAGAAATGAGTAACAGAAACACTCAAAGCGGTTCTTTTCTAAGAAGTCAATTCACCAGAACAGTGTCTGCAAACCGTCACTTTAAAATGCTTCCACACTGCCAGCATGTCAACATAATTCCTCTAAGCTATGGGTCTCACTGGCTCTCTCAGTGGCTGAAGAAAAAGCTATCTGGAAGCAGACTGTCAGGTCTCACGGCTACCTATACACAGGGTGAGACTGTGGGTACGGCCCATCCCGCTGGTGGGAGTAGACAAAGCTCTTCTGCGAGGGATTAACCCACTAGCGATAGCCTTAAAGGTGCTGCGCCTATATTCATAGATTGTGGAGTTACGGTATGTAACTATCGTTCTGGTCCTGGTAGGCACTCGGGCCACAGAGTTCTGAATTAGCTTTGGGTAGACCAGCTAGAACAGCATTGCAGTAGTCTAGCCTGCGCAATATAAAAATGTGCATTAGTCTCTCTGTGTCACTCAGAGAGGGAAATGGTCACACTGTAATAACAACCAGACATTATTATCTAAAATGAATTTAAAAAGGGAATCAATTGTTCCTGTGTCCTCAGGGGATATGGCTACATAAAGTTGTGTGTCATCGCCATAACTATGGAAATATATAAATATAAAAGAAGTGGCCCTAAAATGGTCATTGGGGTACCCCACGGGTTATTCTGGAGGTTTTGGGGACATTATTATGAATTGCAACAAAGAACTCGTGTCCCTCTGTCTATTTAAAAGAACTGTTTCAAAATTTGTACTTAGATCAAATAATACCAACAAAGTTTAAGAAAGTTTATTGGCATCTCTATCTGTTCTGATGTGTCTACCTTCACCAGAACTGTTTCAGTGCTCTGAGTAGGCCGCAAACCAAACTGAAACAATCCCAATTTATTGTTTGACTTAATAAAATTGATTAATTAAATGTCCAAGAGTGTTTCTAATGAAAGATTGGAGATTGGTCCGTAATTGCTAGGTATGTTGGGATCAAGGCTACTACTAGTACAAAAAAAAGGCTTCAAGTGCACTCTGGAATGCTCAGGGGATAACAACTTATTTTATCAAGTGATTAAAAATTTAAAGGACCTCCGCAGACACTGAATTTAGAAAATTTTTTTAAAAAACAGGTTGGGATTGGATAAAGGGTGCATGTGAAGGACTTCTGTGTTGTTACCTCTTCCCTGAGCGTTTCAGTGTCGGGCTAAAATTGTCCAACAGGGCTTCACTCTGTATACCGGGTGTTTGTTCAGCAGTTATGGCATTGTGGAGTTAGATATTAAACCTGATGATTGTGGTCTTTTCTTTGAAGTGGTCTGCAAATTTATCACATTTATGAGCAATAAGATGGTTACTGCTGGGAGCTACCTGGTAACATGTTAGCCAGCTGTGAATATGACGGAACTAGTTAGTCATGATATCTGCCCAAGCTTCTTTTCGTTTTCACTATAGACTACTGTGCCATCCTGGCATTTTGAAATCTGGATTGTACATCATGAAGTCGCTAACGGGTCAATATGTATATGTGAATTAAAAATACTTTTTGTAGCACCAACTCATAGACTCATAGACATAGACTGTCTCTAACCATCCCTCCTTTGTGGAGCAGATTATACTCAGAGGATGGTGCAACACAGCCAATAAGCTAATATTCCTCCATTTTGGACTCATGGGCTCTTCGTTTTCTCAGTGATCAGCATTTTCAAGATGGATTGCTGTAGATGCTATTGGTCACGCGGATTTACATTGCCCCGTGCAGTGTTAACTGCAGCAAATTCATTTCACCATTTTAAATGCTGGCGTGCTCAGACCTGAACTCCCAGGACACACCAAAGATAAAAAGGTATCATGACTGTAACAATGCTACACATTCTGAATACACATTCGTCTATGTGTCATTAAAAGCAAAAGGTTTTTACTGATGTGTGTAGAATACTCCCAGCAGTCACTTGTGAATGATGCCTGCCAGCTTGACCTTCACAAGACTCCCTGCACATCCAGCTGGAAGAGGAGGACGAAATGGAAATATGTCGTCCAGCTGCCAGTTCAGGGAGATCAATCACTTTAGGCAGGTCATTGTTCTTCTCGGTGGCTAAAAGGACAGAGGTCTATCCCTGAAGTAAGGAAGGTGCTTCAGGCAGGAGCTCTGGCTGCCGGCCAGAGCACCAGTGCCACTGGATTAATCATGAAGGTGCATGGCAGGAATAAGATGGAGGGACACTAGTATGGACCTTGGACTATTTGTTATTAAAATATAATTTCACACAAAATCTCACATGTTAGAGAATAAATATAAATGAATACATTCTTTAAGTCAAGTCAAGATTGTACATGATACTTTGACATTATCAGAGGGTGCAGTCTAACCGGAGCATATAAATAATGAGATGAGCAAATGTGTAACTATATGTACATTTCTGCACTCAGAAATATCTTCCTTACTAAATCAGATTCTATTTTTTGTCTTTTATTAAAAAAATTCAGAAATTTGCTTTCACAGCCATGCCTCACCTGGCATGTAAAATCCATTTTGCATTTGTTTGTGTACTGTATAATTTTGAGTCATTTGTCACAGCAGGATAGGCAAATTTTTCAGTCAGGTTTTAAGGCAATATTTTTCTAATCCCAAACATATCACCTGTGTGCTTATTCACATCAAGTGAGCAATAAGTTTATGGTTTACAAGAGGGACAGCTTTGTTTGCGCTGTTCCCAGTTAGAGGGAAACTGCCGATTCTCAACCAGTTTTGTATCATTAAAGTGTGGGTAGTATTTGCATATATGCAAATGAACAATGGTTAACCTTTCATGTTGCCTGGACACAGAGTTCCCCACTCATTTGGCTGCAAAAATGCTTTCAGGGCTGTTGATCAAACTACAGATTGTCCTTCTGCATGGTTGGTATGCCCCCCTTCCAATGCCACGTATGGACCAGGGAGTGCTTGAGACGTACTCCAGGATCCCTAATAGAAACTGTAGAAAAAACAACCAAAGACAGCGGGGCGAAACAGATGTCTGAACATAGAGTAAGTACAATACTAACCATGTTTTGTTTCTAGCAAGGCAACATTACAGTGTTAAAACATACAATAGCTACATTACCTAGCCAGGCTAAATTAGTGAAGGTCTCCTATAAAGTTTCATAGCGGTAGTTCTGTCAAAGTAACTGAGTAATAATGAATGGAAAACACAACATATTAACACATTTGGCTATAAGTAAGAGATCCGCACTTCTGTTCACCTCAGTGTGACTTGAAATTGAGATCAGATTATGAACTTGCAAAGTGATTGGCGACGCCTTCACCAATCTGTTACTGTGTTTGAAGTTCTACCAACCCATGGGTAATTAACTGAATGACTAGAATGGTTTTATTCTATCTGAGACAAATGATAAAATAAATTATTTTATTATTTTACATTTCTGGGTGTAGCTATTCTTTAAATTGATTATTTTCAGTTTGGGTTATGTCACTTATGTTTTATATTTTTATTTTTAGCAGAATGTCTCAGATGTCCAGCTAATCAACCAATACAGAAAAAAATATTTAACACCATACTATAAAAAACAACAGGAAGCAAAAAAGATAAACACATATAAAGTGCACTGCATGGGTCAAAGTAATGAAGTCAGATGAAAAGAGAGATGAAGAGAAGAGAACCATTTAATATTTTGACAGTATATCTATCCATCTATCTATGTAAGAGTCAAGTTTATTTTAATCTTTACCCATCTCTATATTTGTCTCCACATCACTGGATGTGAGGGAGGCATGGAGCGTTGCTTGTAGACATTCATATAATTGACTATGTTGCCCGACAGGCAGGAAATGGATAGATAGGGCTGAATGTAAATAGCATTACAAAATACCAAAGTTGTGTCTATATTTATGGCAGGCGAAAAATGTGACAAGTGAACAGGGAGAAGACGGGGGAGAAGTGGGTGACAGAAACTTTCATCTTTGAGAATGAGCGGGGAGATGGAGAAAGTTACAGCGGTTGTAATGCTGTCGGAAACTTGTTTGTGATGGAGAAGAGGAGAAACTATTTGTGAATCTTGACTGTATTTGTCATTGATCTATTCTGGCTTGTCATAGGTGCTACAGAAAAGTTTTGTCTCACACTCGGGGCTCACACTGGAATAGTCTGTTACTGGATTGTTATAGCACTGCGGGTGTCAGAAATAAGCGAGTGGACAACACCGAACTGGTGAAAAGATGTCAGAAATGGCAGAAAATCACTGAATTGTGAGATCAAACAATGCTTGAGCAAGAACTGAGATAAAGGGCGAGCAGATGAGAAAAACTTGTACAATTAGCAGAGGATCAGAGCTTAATCTTCCGTCACAAGTTTAACTGACATAGTGTAAAACAGTGGAGACAACCAAAAGCTTTGCATCAATACCCACCATGCAGTAAATGCAGCAGTGACACATAATGACCACATGCAGAGAAATATCAAACAATATTGATTACCAATGGAAGAAGGGGGTTTAGAAGGTCCAACATTTCAGAAATAATTAGCATGTAAGCATTTTACAGAGTCAAGAAGAAGTTTTCAAAAATATGATATTTGGCCAGGACTCCAGCGGCCATGTGAGATCAATATGGTCTGAATTAATGGGTAACTTAACAAGGCACTTAAAACCCTCTTAACAGGACAGATAAAAACCCAGTGAACTTTGAAAGGTAATGAACATTTTTTATCCCTGTGATGCTGCTGGCTTTATTAGCTGAAACAAATGGAGCAGGCACTTAAAACAGACACTAAAATTGACTTCTAAATAAATTAAGCTGGCTGAAAATGCAACAGACGTCTTTTTAGTCGGCTTTGTAGCAAATCCAGAGGTGTAGGCAAACAGTGAAGAAGTGATATTTGTACTGTCCAACTTCCTCACCAGGCAATGCACAAAGACTCCTTTAAGACAGAGACGATCTAAGACCATCAGCAGCCTCAGACTGGGGTGTGACGAAGAATTAAGCCATAATTCAACATTAATCTTGTTTCTGGTGATCATAGCAGTCAGTCTGTTTGTAGTCCATCAAATTGTTCTGATCAGGAGGCAATTAAGAAACCAAATCGAAATCCAGCCTTCATATTTATTTGCTTGAAATCAATTCGTCACGCTTTAAGAATCAAAATTTTTTTTTGCCAGCTTTTGAAGTAGCATGAATAGCTTCCTGTGAATCATACAGTATTTTTCTTTCCCGGACCTAATATATCCTCATACCTAACTTAAATATGTTGTCACTGCCTTCCAGGATAACCCAAATAGCTATTACAAAACTACACTGTCTGATAATCCACCTCTATAGTTAAAGCTGCACAAATCAACATTTTTATATGAACAATCAGTCAAAACAGTGAAATTGGTCTGGCATAGACCCAAACCCAAAGAAAGTTATTACCTGACTCCCTTCAGCCGACTGTACTGTTATCTAAGATGGAAACGTTAACATTTTCTCAAGTCAACCTTCTTCATAGCTGCAGGAAATGGCTATATTAAGTGAAAATAGTGGAGCATTTAACAGTTAAACCCAGATATTTCCTTCTGTAGTTGGGGGAGACCAAAACAGAGCTAAAAGAGAGTAAATATTGGACTCACTATCATCAGGTGTTGGGAAACACGATTCCATATGAATACTTATGTTGCTGCCTGCCTAGCTGTTGTTCTTCTAGATGCGAAAGCAATTGTGTAATAACGTTTACTATAAAAATGTATACAGTGATAAAATGTAAATGTTATGTTTATGAAGGTAATACAATGTAATTAATGTAGCTTTAAAGTTTGGTTAAGTGTTAGCAGCTAAAACCCCTTTAAGAAGTAGTGAAAGATTGTGCTCATTGTTACAACCTTTCTAAACAGTATTGCCTGGTATAGATTTGTAAGATCTACAATCAGTAATTCCAAAAAAAACCTAATGGTATGATTATATTGTTATTAATTTAAAAATTTTTCCCCACAACTGTAGAATGATAAGGAGATAATTTTTATGATTCTTCATATGTTAACTATGTTTAGCAGCAAACTACATCGTCCATACATTACAACTAAGATGCCGTGAGACAGCCACTGTTGGCATCAACAACCTTCTGGGAACTTTTTATGGCTTTATTTTGTTTATCTTAAGTCTAAAAATTGTTAATTTGTGGTTATCTTCACGTTTTGTTTGGATGGATAGTGTGACCTGGAGCCTGGATAAAAAACAATGCTTTGAAGTCGGAACTCACTGCCGTCAACTTTGTAAATCCGTGGATGTTTTGTGAACTGTGGTGTAGCCCTTGGCAAAGATTCATGTATACTGCAAACTCGGTTTTTGGTGGGTTCTAGTGGAGTCTTTTACGATAACGTTATGCTACTTCTGCCTTTGCTTCTGAGAAACAACATTATATGTCAAGATTGCTGGTCAGGAAAATGAAAACATCGGTTGTCTTAAGCATTTGAACAAATGATCAATGTTGCACTTTCTTTGGTGAGAAGAGTAAGATGCAGGTGGTTATTAGTATAGTAGTATAAAAAAATAATTACAATGCTAAAAGACATCCGAGTTCTTGAATACCAGTCCTGAAGGCTAACAGGCCTAAGAGAAATATGCTAACATTATGCAGAGGAAGGGCCTGCAGAAATGACCTATTCTATTGTCCTTTAATGAGAAACAAGTCAATCTCATTTCTCAGTAAGCCAATCCAATTTTGAAGAACAGATTAATAGCTAACTGCATTAATTGACTCACACGAAGGGCACCACGGAGGACCCCCTGAAAACATCATCTACATAATATTCATTCACTTGAGACACACCTACACCTTTCAGTTCACCGTGTGACACGGCTCTACCCCTCTGGATTGCTGATTCTAGATTGCTGATTTTTGACAGGAGCGACAAACTTTGTTTGGTAAATTATACAGAGCTGTGATGGGAGCCGTGCTCCCCCAAGCAGATGGCTCCTTTTGCTATAATCAGTGTGCTAAACACTGGGTAATACAAACTTTAATGAGTTCAATGCAAACTTTCGCTCACTCACTCACAGCTGCTTTGCCTCAGAGTCACAAATCAATCCATTATTACAGGTAAAACAGCAGAGCGAGAGGGAGGGAACTGTGGTCATTAGTGCTGACAAATGAAAGGCCTGGGGATACAGGGTAATTCATCTGGAGCTGAATATTCTGCTTCCAAAGCCAATAAGGAAGATGTTTTGGAAGTATGTTGAAGACAGCACATTCCTTTAAGATTCTATACATAATTATAATGTAATCAGATACTATATATATGTAGAGTTTATGACATTTCAAACAAACTTCAACTCCCCTTTAAAAGGTGAGATAAGTGATTCTAATCCAATACACGTCAAATTCAGTGAATATCTCCTATCTGTCCGTTAGCAGTGTGTGAGTTGAATTCTGGTTTTACACAGCCCAGGATCTGTAGATGGGAAAGAAACAAATGATGTGATGTTAGCTATTGTAGCAGGAGAGCTGTGAGTGTGGCTGTTTGGAGATGCCTTTTAGCATATTAGTCTTGCAGCAGTTACTGTAGCGACAATTTGGCTATCCACAGTTTAGCTATTGTTATTTGATGTGTCATTGTTCTATATCGTGGTATTTGTTGTGGTGTTTGAAAATCCAGAATCACTTAATCCCCATTTAAGATAAAACTTTCAGTCAGTAATATTTGTTGAGTACCAGTAATGTAATAATTATAATAAAATTATGATTTTTGTGGCTCCCTTCAGGTTTCTGAACTGACGGTCAGACGATAGAAGAATTCTGGATCATTAATTTGGGTCATTTTCAAAGTTTTGTCAGTCATTTCTAAAGGGCTGTCCCCGATTAGTCGAAGATTCGATGCTTCGATTGGCGGAGCCTGATTCGACTGTCAATCTCACAGTCGAAGCTTCGCAGAGAAACAAGGATCATGCCATCTTGGCGATATGGGGGTGCTCAATGTCTGATTTTACATAGAACTACCAGTTTTCTGACAATATGTTAATATACAGCCTATTACAATATACATTTCAACGTTTAATGCTGTAAATAAACATGTAAAAAGAACTAAATAAAGTGCATGAATCAATCCAAAATTGTAACCCTAACCCTGGGTTGTCAGTGTGCATGTGTACGCGTAGCGTGTATGTGTATAGTTGCAGTCGAGGAATACTTGCTGAAGAGACTGAGCCCCAGCTTCACTGGTGTTGTGCCGAGTTGTCTTCCGGATAATTTATCACCGTTGATGAACCACACAAAGAAAATTGTTTTTTAAGAGCCGGCTACTTGAAATAGACCCGAGAGAAACCGCAACATGCATGCTGTTGTCGGCAGCACGGAATGTACGGTGAATGGCAGGTGAGAGAGAATGAGAGAGAAAAAATGGTCAACAATAAGCCTCAGTTCAGCTTCGGCTCGCAATTGCCGTGTACAAAAACACACATGATTCGACTATCGGTCGACTATAGGCAGGACTTGACGATTCTGATTCGACTATGTAAATCCTTAGTCGGGGACAGCCCTACATTTCTATTGGTTATGATAACATTGTACTAGATAAAGTCATATCTGAGATTTGGGAACACAGAAATCGCTATAACAAAGCCTGACTGGGCAAAATAAATGTTAGATGTGTTCTTATAATTTGCAAAGAGTTTAGCCAGACTTTTGAAACCATTTTTGGAGGCTAAACCGAAAGTCAGTACAGGAGTCTTTTATATTTGTATATACTGTATGTTTAAATATATATTTCTGAGCTGATGGCACTGCTGGTGCCAATTAAAAACACACACTACTCCGATTAAAAAAAAAAAAAATTCTCTCTTTTGCAGGAAGGCCCTGATCACATTCCCACTATTACACATTCATACCTGGAAGCTGCCCAGTACCACCCCGTCACAAGCTTGCTTCTCTAACCTTTGGGCCACCACTGCAGATTGCAGATTGCAAAGGGATGTAGTCATAACGTGTCTTTAATGTGTTGCAGTAAGTTTCTTTGGCCATCCACTGAGTCTATGGTCCTCAACATTGTCGTTTCGTTGTGTTGCTTGGACAGCACATCTGGAAACCCCTGTCTGCTTTGAAATGTCTATTTCAGAGTCCTTGCTGATGCAGTATAACTACCTTGTGTTTCGTTGCTGTGCTGTCTTCAGCAGCCTCTTCACCAAGTTGTATTCCTCCTACACAGCTGTTTCTGTTTCAGTTAGTGATTGTGTTTCAACCTACATATTGAATTTGCGATCATTAGCACCTGTTTGGTATAATTGTTTAATCATACACCTGACAATATGCCTACAAAATCCCTGACATATCCCTACATATATGATCTCACAAAAATTGCTTCCAACATTCATCACAGCTGGGAACGACAGTAACTCTGTCCATGGGGACTTGGCTTGTTAAGTGTGAATGAGACAAACCTTTTGGTTCACTAATCGTGACGAACATTAACTTTGATTATTATATTGCTGCAGAAAAGTAAGTAAGTTGACCTTAAACTGAGCTTGTCAACCTATATTTTAACATTACAAAAATTGACAAGTTTACAGCAAAGACAAACCAAGTTCAAGACAGAGTCTTAATGACTCAAAAACTAGCCTTAACATGTCACTGATTGTGCACTAAAAAAAATCTCTACAGCAGTCTGTTCCACCCCATGGACAGACTGTTCTAACATTTCTGAAGAGAATGGGGATTTTCACCCAAAGAAATCCACATAAATCATATGATATAGTCTATGTTTGAGAAAACCCAGAAGCCTCTGGTTGAAATACTCTCTGTTCCCTCCTGCCCTGACAGCAAATTTAGCTGAGGCCTGTAGCACTGAATCTTTTGGGTACCTAGTGACATATTTAACTATGTCAGCTAAAGAAGGGCTCCATGAAGTTGGATCCACACTCATTGGGAATACGTAAGGAAACCAAATGCTGTTATTCAATGGTCTCCAGACTGTGTGGTCCTGTCAATCGAAGCAAATCAAATACATGTGATAGTGTTTCTTTCTATTTCCGTTTTTCCCCAGGATACTGTATCTCTGGTTAAAGTATACTACACAAGTACACTGACAGTTAAAAATTAAGTGCATGGGTTTGTACCATGCCACTATGACTTTTCAAAATAAAGTGCAAAGCTTCAGACTATAGACCTGATGAGATGAATACTTAGGGCCATAAATAATGAAAAGTTTCTTTAAATACGATATCTTTATTAATAAATTAACATGACGTAGTGAAAGTGTTGGCAGAAATCTCTGCAGTTCCATACATGCTAAACTCGCAATCATGTTTAATGAATGTGTTCTAAAAAAAGACCTGCTTTGGAAGACCACATTATAATATACTATTTCCCACCACCTGATCCATGCTGAAGAGAAGAAAGGGTTAAATAATTATACAGATTTATATTTTTAATCACAGAGATGTTGATATTTCAGTAAGCTGATAAGTACTCTTTATAGTTATAATAACATGAATATACTTCAGCAGTAACCTGACTAACGGCAGAGTAAAAACATCACACTCTTGTGTGAATGCAACCAAAATCCTTACAAATTACTTGACAGACTTTGTTGCTCCTCTGAAAAGGAACTTGATATTATTATAAATGACGTAACAACTGAGAGACCAAACATTTGTCTGATGAGCTTTTTAGCACAGGATGACAAATGATGGTGCATAATGTGTTGTAATTATGCAGAGTAATGCAGTTCTCCATAAAGCTCAATTCTCTGCTGCCTTTTGATAGGGAAAACAAACCCAAAGCAGAATCAGCTTCAGTTCAGCACAGAGCTGTCTGTCTGGGCCAGCTGTTATGACTAACAGTGATAACAAAGGGCCTCCGTTCAAACTCACACTGAGCAGTGCTTTAAAGTCTTGTGATTAGCTTTCTCTATAAAGCGCATGGAAAGTACTGAATAGACAGGAACCATATTTGATGCTGTGAACCTCTTCAAAAATCTTCATGTTGTGCTACTGGTAATGCCACCTGTCTTCAGGCTTTCATTGATTTGTGGAACTATACTGAGTATCATAAGCAACATTCACAGGTAGGTTTATCACAAATTTACCACTGCCTTCTGCTGTCGGCAATGTAGGTGTGGAATAATCATTTTCTTATTGTTCAGTGCCTAATTTAAATCCTGGCTGACTGTCAGTCTATTGTGTCTATTGTGTTTTTTTTTCTGATACCAACACTGATGGAAAAAGCATTCAGGTACTTCAGGCATAACATGAAAATACCCCATTACAAATAATAGTTTTGCATTCAAAATTTTACTTTAGTGGTAAACACTATGCTGACATACTGGATTATCACATTGAAAAGTTCTTATGGCTAACATGTTAATTTTTTACATCAAGCAGACTCATAGCAACACTAACTGATGAGAACGTTTTTGGAGTCATGTTTCTGGAAGCCTGATCCAGTGTTCACTCGTTTTTCGCTCTGTTTTGTTCTCCAAGAATCCTTGTGGATCTAACACCAAAACGATGAGGACAACTGCAGAGTCGGGTGAAAATTCTCTGTTAGACACTACAAGAGACCCCTTTCACATAATCATTTTATCCAAAGTTAATATACACATATTGAAAAGTGCCGCTTTAAGATAAAAGAATGAATATTATCAGCAAAATGTACTTAGCTATCTAAAATTGTAGTAGTCATGCAGAGTGTTGCCTTTGAGAGTGTTATAATATTATATATATTGATTTAGTTCATTATTATGGACGCATTATCCAGTCCCTCCAGGATTTAGCGATGTTAATACTAATTCCCAGGAATTCAACGCGACTTGCAATTTTGATCATTCACTATAACTTTACCGCAAATTTGACCTATCATCGCCGTTTCCCACAAAGCGTTGTCATACGTCAGCTTGTCATTTCCTTGTTAATAAATCGCAGCAGACCAACGTCTCACATTTGCAGACACAAAAAAAGGATAATTAGTATTTACTTCCACAGAGGCTTCTGGCGAAAGTTTGTTTACTCAGGGAAAGAGAACTCCATCCCGTCCATGTGGTCCTGCCAACGTAGTGCCGCAGCTCCGTTACAACATAACAACAAACACGTTCACTCCGCCTGCTTATGAACCTTGGTCAAAGCAAACCAGCCAACTCAGACACAATCACATCTCTACACCCATTCCTTAAAAACCAAGGGTCCCATCCTCAGTGAATTCATTATGGACAATAAACTAGACTATGATATGATTCTGTGGCCCAATGTGAAACTGAATAAGAGACGAGACGATGGTTTGCTAATGGTGCTGTCGTGGCAGGAATGTGAGCTGCCCTGAGGATGAACCGATGTATAGCGATATTTGTGAGTCTGCGAAGGAGTGAGGTTCTGACAGGGGAACGGGATTGACCTTGTGGAGTCTCTACCACTGTAGTGTTATCTGGGTGGATGAGTGTGGACTCGGTAGACCCCCCATAGATGGCGACTATGACGACGAGGTAAGTTCATGAGCTGATGAAGGAAGGCTGGACTCAGTGTCTAGAAGTCTAACTCTATTGAGATCGTGGCATGAGTGAGGAGTGTCTGGAAGGACTGCGACACTGAAATGATTATATTGAGGTGCAGTCTTGCTGGTGTGATTGAATAGTGCTGCTACGCAATGGAGCAGACATGCAGAGCCTGCAGTGCAAGAGTGCGGCCCCGGTGTTTGAATTAATGCAGACCATCGTGCCCGCTTGATAGAAAACTGGCCTGCCCTGTTTGTCACTTCCCTTTAGCGTGGGGACATTAATAGAAGGACGTGAGTCTGCGGGCCTAGGGATGATGTCAGATGGGGGCGTGGCGGGTGAGAAACAGTGAACACTGCGTTGTTTCGTGAGGAAAAAGGGGGCCTGAGTGGGGTAGTGGAGTGCTGACTATGCATGCTGAGGCTGGGTGAGGGGCTCCATTGACCTGCAAGAGAGGGATGTACGAGCTAGAATTAAGAGTTGAGAGTGCTCCAGTATGTACCCGGATTAAATTGCTGGGTGCGGCCAGCTGCCTGATTAGCGAAATGTACGTGGTAGCTGTAACTTCTTTGTTCTTCTCCAAGATTGTTGCGAATAAGCGGTATGCCTGGGACAACCAGCGGACGACGACCTGAATGGTTTAATCAGAGATGCCAAGTCTGTCCACTTTGACACTGTGCTGATGTGGCAAGATGGCTTGAATAATGTTCAGGGGATATGCCAAAAATGCAGATGATTCTGTTCCATGTTAATGGAACCAGAATCGAGTGACCATTTCCTGTTTCTGTAAGAAAAGTAGGTGCTGTGGTGATGCCTTGTTGCGTACCTGGAACCGATGCATTTGGTTCGTGGCTCGTAGGAGTTGAGGCAAAAGGAGACTGCCAGTTGATCCGTTTACTTCTTCGAAATGTGAATATAAGAGATAGAGGCATTAGCGGATTGGCCGGCCGGAGGGTCAGGATTTACTGGTGACCTGAGGGCTGTTTGGCCGTTAATTATCCACTTGACCAGCAACAGTGATAATATAGCAAGATTAGTAATTAATTAAATAATTAATTAATTAATCTAGCACGTAGGACGCGCACGTGGCCATATGCTTTAGCGTTTGTGTGTGTATATATAAGCCTTTTCGGACGAGGAGCAGCCCCCCTCCTATGTAGCTAGCTACACGTTATGATGCGCGTGGTGTCATTGTGCTCATTAGAAAAGACGGCAAAACACAGCTGTAACGGTGGCAACGGCTTCTGCGTGCTACTAAATCCAGATGAACGCGGTAGCGAAGATTGCCTAGTTTGATACCCGTTACATCGAGGAATGGGATTAGACCTCACACTAGCGGTTTGGTGGTTTGTGTGAATGGGGTAGTCTGGGAGGGAGTGAAATGCCCAGCCTGAATTATTGTGCCAGTCTGCACCTGGTCAGAGGTGCCAATGGTTATGTCGGATAGACAGGGTTGGTGTGAAGGAATATAGGCAGATGACATCTGGTAAATACTGACACTTCAAGAAAAGGCCAACAGGAACATGGCTTTAGAGTTAAGTTAATTGCTAGGGACATGAATCCTTGACGTATGGAAGGATGCAGAGGCTGACAGGTCTGAAGTGAATGGAACGTGTCTAGCTGTAAAGCAGGTTCCTGTTTCCGTTAGCCTTGACTAACATGAGACATTAGATTGAAAGGTAGATGACATTGGAGACCGGTGACCAGCTGGATGAAGAATTAATACCTGCTAAGTGGGTCTGATGGTAGAGAACAAGATTAATTAATTGATTTTATTTTAATAATTATTGTCATCATCATCATATTAGTATTATTATCATCATTATATTATTAATTTATTTGGGATGCGCGTAGGTGATAAGATTGCGGATGGACATGGCGTCCAGAGAGGGAATTGACGGCTGATATGTGGTGTGATATGCCTCAAGCATTTCCAGCCAGTTAAGTAGGCTGAGAGAGTGCTTGGGGCGAAGTTGTAGAGAAAGGTTGCTTGTGAGGTGTTGGAGAGGTTCTCGACTGTGAAGTTAGTTGAATGTGTGGCTAAAAACGGTCGGACAGGTATGGGATGAAAATCCGATTCGAGAGCGAAATGCCTGAATTTTGTAGAGAATATGCAGGCGTAAAGCGAGAGAGACAGGTGAAGGTCAAGGATTGATAGAACTGGTTGGGTGGCTGGTGCTGCCATTGCCAGAGAAAGTGCTATGGAAGGAGTAAGTTTTTGAGACAAAGAGCAAAAAACATTTGGGTGTTTGGGAAGAGAGGGGTAGGGATGGGGGGTGGGGGGTTGGGGTAAGGACAGACCAGTTGGAAATAAAGGAGAAAGCTGAGGATCGCCGACTCTCATATTGAGGCCCATTGAATTGTGAGCGGCTCGTTGCTGCGTTGGCTGCTTCTAAAGAGAGAAGAGCAGAAGCCGTATTGCTGTAAACGGCGGAAGGAAGGGTAGAGGAAGGGATGATGGTATGAAAGGATGTGTGTGCACGGGAGATGAGTGCAGCCTGCGAATACAGGGATGAAAAGAAGGCAGAGATTGCCTGAGACATGGCAAACACAGAAGGAGCAGGCACATGGGGAAATACAACCTGATCCCTACCAGAGGGAGCTGGAGATGCGGGCTGTGGCCGTCGAGGCCCTGTGACATCATACGTGACGCCACTGGCCGTGGCCGACCCTGGCGGAGAACCGGAAGCATACCAGGATTGGTGATTGTTGTTTGAGTATTGCTGGAGGCTATGTTGAGGTTGAGGCACTGCCCCTTCCTGGCTCAACTCCTACATTTGTGAAAGGCACCAATACATCTCTTCAGCTGCAAATCCTTCACCACCCCAGTTTCCCATGGTGTCCCTCAGGGCTCGGTGCTTGGTCCCCTCCTCTTCATCATCTACATCCTTCCATTTGGACAGATCCTCTGCCGTCATGGCCTCCATTTTCACTGCTATGCCGATGACACTCAACTTTATCCCTCCAAATCTATCACCCAAGCCACCCACACCACCAGTCTTGCCGACTTCAAGTCTTGGATGTAACAGAACTTCCTGCAATAAGTCTGAAATCCTTATCATCAGCCCTAACACCCTCACCCGCTCCACCCAGACCTTTTCATTCAACATCGATGGCTCTATTGTCACCCCCTCCACCCAGGTCTGCAACCTTCGAATCATCTTTTACCCCACCCTCTCCTTCATGCCCCATATCAACCAGGCAACAAAAACTGCCTTCTTCCACCTCAAGAACATCGCCCACCTCTGGTTCTCCTTGTCGTTTACTACTGCAGAAATACTCATTTATGCCCTCATCACTTCCAGACTCGACTACTGTAACAGCATGCTTTATGTTCCACCTAACATAATCCTCAATAAACTTCAGTATGTCCAGAACTCCGCTGCCCGCATGCTCACTTCCTACCGTCGCAGAGATCACATCAACCCCGTCCTTCACAATCTCTACTGGCTCCCGGTGAAATACAGAATCCATTTAAAACTTCTACTCATCACTTACAAAGCCTTAAACAACCTGGCCCTGCCCCACCTCTCCAACCTCCTCCATCACCACACCTCCACTCAGCGTATGCAGCAACACTAAAAACCATGAGGACAAAGTGCAGGACCTGGGGTGACGGGGCCTTTTTCGTTGCTGCACCCTCCCTCTGGAACGCCTTCCCCAGCCACATCCGACAGGCTAACTCCATGTCAATGGCTACAGTACAGTACATAGTATTCAACTGTTATATTTATCTTTGGAAACATCAGCTGCACTTTTGATCTTCACACAAGCTGAAACCATTTATTTCTATTTTCACCATGACCAAAAGAATATGCCTATAGATAAAGTGAAAGAGCCTTTATTCTACAACTCTCACTATTTTAATTTAAGAATTGCTGATGTGTGTTTTTTAGGAATGCATTTATTCGATGTTAAGAGACTCTTGATGCACTTTCATGGTGGTGTCTTAAAAAATGTACATCCATGAGTTTTATGTCATTATGAAGCGTAAACTGTGAAGACAGACTTGTGATGCAGTGAGGATCTCTAGAAAATTCTGACTGCCTCGGTTTATCTCACCCAGAGCTCTATATTCTTCTATGTCACACTTCACATCGTCACGTTTCCTCACAAGCTTGAAGGCAGTGAATAACTGAAACAGCTTTAATTTTATCAAGAACTTAATAAAACAATAATTCAACTACATAGTGATTTAATTCAAGTTTTCTTAATTCTAATGAAGATACCCATCACTCTGCAATGACAGTGAACAAAGAGTTTCCAAACCCAGCTACAGTGCAACATTATTCTTCCCCTCTGCAACCAGGAGGTGTGAAAAATAATTATAAATTACAATATGGTACACATCAGAGTGCTGAAACTCCTACCTGTTTTATATGTGGCTTGATGTCATGACTACACACAATGAGCGATGGATATGCACAATCTGTCCGCTGAAGGGTTGGATAAAAAATGCCAGTGACATTATAAAGAGAGTTATGGTCCTCTGGGGGTTAAGATCAGAAAGAAGCATCACACAGTTGCACACTGCAGGGATCAGTACAAACATGCTATTCAAATGACAGCAAAGAGCTGGAAAAGAGCATGCCAATATAAAGGGAAAGAAAACAGATGTCTGTCTAATTTTCAGCTAAATGGAGTTAGATTGCAAATTGTTCATTCTCCATTTCATCCAATTTCTCGATTTGTCATAGTCTAGTTGTGAATCAAAACAGGGCGCTGCTAATCACACTTCTCAGCTTCTGTGAGAAGTTTGATGATGGATCACAACAGCTCCTTTTTTACTACTTTAAAATCTCAGTCTGCATCTAATAAAACAAAAAACTTAAAATCATTAGCACTCGGTTTATCAGGTCACACCGAGAACATGTTTTGACACTTGGTTGCATTTACCGAACTGTAATTACAGCAACATCGTTACAGTCATATCGTTCTATATCAGCTGACTTCCATTTTCTCATACATGAGATGTTGTCACTTAAATTTGTGATCTGCTGCAGGTAATTGGGAGAGAGAAGCAACTCCTACACATGCTGTGTATTTTTCCAGGTACACAGCAGCAGGGCTGCATGAATGCCTTAAGGTGATACATTTAGGTGGTGTACTGCATGTGCAACTCTAAAACAAGTAAACAGAATGTATTTCTAATGGTATAAAGCGAAGTTACTAATTGTATGTGTTTATTTCACCAAAATGGTTGTATTCATATCTGAATTTGGATTTACACAGGAAGTGGGTTAGGCCTAGTTTGGGATCTAGAGTGACTTTATCCCGTATTGTTTTCTACTTCCATTTATAAATTTTCACAATATATTTCATAAAAGTTAAGCTACTCACAAAATATATTAAATAACAATATTGTGACGAAGTGGGTTTGCTCACCACTTGTCCCATACAAGTTATTATCTATAGTACACCTTCTAGTTTATACAAGTGTTTATTTTTTGTAATTTAGCATAGCTTGTGTAAAAGTGCACCACTTACTATCCCGGGTTGTTTGTGTTTACGTTATGTTACAGTCTACAGCAAAGCATATGATAAGTTAAAGTAAACACACAGTCATAAGTTAGTTTCGGTTCCATTTTGTTAGGTTGCAAGTTTAAACCTGGTTTCATTGTTTGTTTTGTGTTCATCCATCCATCCATTGTCAACCGCTTATCCTGCGTGTAGATCAACCTGCATCCGAATGGGATGGGCAGTTTGGGTGTGAATTGAACAACCTATATAAACGGTGGGATTTGTGCTCCCCCGCAACCCTGTACACAGGATAAGCGGTTGACGATGGATGGATGGATGTGTGCTTCCAGGGGAGGAGAGGTGAGGCTGTGCTACTGTGAACACGTGCCTTTTGTTAGCATTGCTATAAGTGTAATGAGTTATTTTTTAAGTCTGTTTGTTGAGTTATCTGTGTACTGCAGACCACTGTACATAAAACAATCACCTCTGGGAACATACGATGTTTGAGTCTGCCTACCTACCACCTTCCTAGCTACTCTGGTCAGGCTACACCAAACATAATTAAACTGTATCAGAATCAAATAATTAAGACATACTAAAAGAAAAAACACTGAAATAGAATTGGGGTTTACCAATACTGTCAGGAAAAAGTTTTTTCTGAAGTATCTATCATTAAAAAATGACATTGAAAAAAAAGGCCATAGCAGCTCATTGTGTCATGGTTTTGGGTTGGTCAGGTGTGTTTTGTATTTGTTTCCTTCCTTCCTTCCTTTCCATTTCAGGAGGCGGGATTAGTGAAAATTCTGAGTATGTTAAGCCTGATATGAGGGGAAACTCTCTTTGGGGGGGGGGGGGGGGGGGATGATAGATATCAATCTATCATCGATGTATTTATCCTCCGCACAGAATAAAATCTATGTCCATCTTTAGGCAACACTGTGACAGTTGCACTGAAAACACTTACTGTGGGCTACATTACTGCAGTAGTCACTGTTTAAACTAATCAGTAACCTAGTAAACTGATCAATGAACCGTAATCTTTCATATTGTAGTTGCACTGATTGGAACATTCTTATCATAGTTATCATGTTGGAGATACTGTGACTATTTCTGAGTTGATCTATACCCATTTTCATAATCAGATAGCCAATTCACACCGGCATTTAGTCCTGTCAGGTTAATAAATATAGCCTTCCTATTTAAAATGGAGTGTAATGGGCTGTAGGAGAATTCCAGCACTTTATCATTTATTGAGGAAATTCCAGTCTGGTAAATTATGAATGAGCAACGCTGTATAAAAACTACTAATGTTAATGTATTGATCCTTCCTCCACTCCTGAGTTTTAGAGCCAATCATGGTCCACGTTGGCATGCATTCATATTTATAGCTCCACCCGATTAAAATGGAGGGTCAGCCTTTATTTATTCATTGCCATGGTGATTCGTAGTATTAGAGCTCCATTGATGATGGCTTTTTTTCATCTCCACGCACGCGCTTCCACCAGGCTCGACATACTCAGAGTTGATTGAACTAATTCTGATCAGCTGTTCTGGAACCGAAAACTCAGTTTCCCACTTCAGGCTCAATTAACTTAGAGCTCAGGGTTAAGCTCAGTGTTAAACCTGCTTTCTGAAATGAGGCCCTGGTCTTGTTTTACTGTCTGTGTTATTTGCCTTTGAATATTGTTCTGTCAGTAAGGCACTTGTGATCATTCCTTGTATGTTTGTGTCTAGTGTGTGTTGTCATGTTTTACTTCCTATGTTTGTGTCCTCTCCGATTGTCTAGTATTTCACCTGTGTGTCATTATGTTCTCCCTTCCGGTAGTATTTAATGGTTTGTTCCCGTTGTTCACTGTTGCTTTTGCGTCCAGTGCTTCACACCAGTGTTTCCAGTGACCCCAGTGCTTCATTTGCACTCAAGTTTCACTATGATTTTCAAATAAACCTCACTAACTCTACCTGTTACCTTCCATGTCTGTGTCTGCGTTTAGGCCCAAAACCTTGTTACCTGCATCCAGCTCTCAGCTGAACGTAACACATTGCGCATTCATATTGAATGGATAAAATAATTAATGAGTTAACAGATAAAATGGTGCCTGTGCATGCAGTGGGAGGAGAGCAAAAAATTAGAATGCTGTTGTCAAAAGTTTTCTTGGGCATTTTGCACCTTTTGCATTGTGCTCGGTCACATCCCCTGTCGTCGTTAATATATTCCAGTGATAGCTGGTAACATCTTGAATTCCAAATAAGGGGTGTGAGCATCCAACCACTTGCAACCATCTCTAACTCATCCCAATAAACATTTTCTAAAACAAATATTTCATTTCTATTCATCATGAAGTCTTAAATCACTTTTAAGTCAATTAATGAAGACTGCTAATTATGCGTTCCCATTCAGTTCTGCAACTTTAATTTATATGAAAAAGCTTTTTTTTTTCCTTGCTGTGACATTTCTTTGGCTGGGACCATCCCTATGAGCTAAATATGTGTATAAAGACAGGCAGAAATAGCAAAGGAGACTGAAGCCAGCATTAATCACTGAAATTAACAATTTCATGATTGATGGTAATGAAAAAACTGCCTCAACTCTCCTCCCCTGTGAATTCCATTAGCCAAGTTCAACACCCTCGTGGATGCTGGAGATATCTGTTTTATCTGTAGCAGTATAAGAATGATTCATTCAGAAGCTCAAGTTATGTTGGTTTGCATTAAATGGCTGCATAAATAGAGAAAATGTCCAGCGCTACGCGCCGTCTGTGAGCTACATGAGCCAGAAGACAAAATAAAAATGCAATAAAAACTGAGACTTTATTACAGAACAAATTAAACCTTGGGAGGGACAATTGTCAAGTTTTAAAAGCGTACCTGGATATAATCAACAAAGTAAGACGCTACCATCTGTCATTAAAGGTATACTCATTAAAGCTGCTCTAATCATCCTTTCCATATGGATTCTGGTTGACTAGACAGAAAATTCTGTATTCCGTCTAATGACACAATGCCTATATCACACTAACCTGATCCTCATTTCTCCAGCAATTAAAACCTGCAAAGTGCTGGTAGACACAGCATGCCTCCATCTCTCATCATCTGAGAGTGAAGCACTTTCCCCCCCTCAGATCAACTCATCAGTGCAGTGCTGAGGGATCAAACAGGCTGGAATTTGCTTGAGGTGTGAATTTGAAGAAGTCCTTCGATTGAGGAATACGGTAATAAGACCTCCACTTGAACTAAGCAAGGCTCTTGAAGCCCCTAGGCAAAAGGAAAAGCACGAGGAAATCTCATTAGGCGCAATACGTTTTCTACATGGCTGCCCCATCACAATGTCGAGTTTAAGCAATCCCAGCAGTCAAGTTTAAGGATGGTGCAAAAAAAAAACTAGCAACCTGACGAAACAAAGGCATCCTGCTCTCCTCGATGTGCCTCTGTGGCACTGAAACAGACACTTTTAAAAAAAGCTGCCATGCTGCAAATTTCCCGCCATGAGATAAAGTAAAAGTGCTCGAACCAGCAATATTTTAGATTCCCAGGTGGGGGAATGGAAGCTCTTGCATAAAAAGCACATATAAACAGAGAAAATTCTCCCCAAGATAACAGGGAAAAAGTCTCCCTGAGATAAAAATAGGCCTCTTCAAACAAGTCTAGACTTTGTTCAGTTGCTTGCTGAGGGAAGAAACCTTTCTATGAGGCGAAGCTGCTGCAAGAGAGATAGTAGTGGAACTATCTTCAAGGCCAGCTTCAGTTGTATTGTATACAATCATGTACTATCATTTTGTTTTCAGATCTACAATGAGGAACATTTTACTCTTCAATGAATTACTCACTTTCATCTGTAAAAAATATTTATAAAAGTTGTAAAAGCTAGCTGAAACTCACCCCTCTGAGTTACTCAATTTAAGAGGGAGTTTTATGTATGACTAAGCTGATTAAATTGATGTAGCAAAGACCATGATATAATTGATTGTCTATGCACATGGTTGACCTTGGAGATGATGTGGAGGGTCAATGAAGCACAGTAGTTTTGGTACTGAAAACCATTTTTAATTCATTTAAATGTCTTTGCTGAACATCTTTTTTGGGGGTAATTTTACAAAATGGGCAAAAAATCCCTCCATAGTTGTCGACTTTGCCTTTGTATATGTAATGTTAATGTAGTTACCATTAAAGTCGGTAAAATATTATCAAATCATAGTTCAAAAGATTAAAGCTGCATTCATAGATTTGTTTGGCCACTTGGGGGCAGTGTAACAAGCTAAAACATTTCAAATTTAACATCTTACAAAGTTCCTCTGTTGAACAATTGTCTATTCACGTACCCAGCAGAAAACCAAAACAATGCAATAAAGGACACTAAAACGACCCTTAGAGATGGAGGGAACAGCACTATTGGGTGATTATTCTCTGTAGATTTGTCTCTGAGTGATACCTTTCACTTGACATATAGTCTATATTCACTTTTATTTTCATCTTGTATACATACATAGATTTTTTTTTTTTTTGTGCCCCCTGAACTCTGCATCACACATGATACTGCCTTCTGCAGTTGTTGCTCCCTCTCTGTTGAATTTTCGAAATATGCTCAGAGGGTAAGCAGAATTTGAGGGTGTATTGACCCTTTAAAGTCACAGTGGGTTCTAGATCATGGGTTCCCAACCTGGGGTCCGCCAGAGATCACAGGTGGTGCCCAAGGCTTTATCTGTTTTTGAGGTTGTCAAAAAAACTTTGGTTTGCACATTTTTAAAAAATCGTCATAACACACTAGATAATTTATACAAAAGTCATTTTTTCCTCACTGAAAATAGCAGGCAGACTACTTAGTAGTAGGGCTGTAATGGTTTTGAAACAGAGACCAAACCGCATGTGGATCGAAAACTGAAACAAGACGTGACATCTGCAGTGGTGCGTTCACTGTCACTCCGCAATGTAACATTTCCTGCGTGTCCGTTGACATAATACCAGATGACCTCTCCCTCACCGTTTCTCTGCAAAATGCTAAAGTGGGTTGCCAAATATACTTTGGCAGGTGCAACTATACCTGACTGGCCCACCCAAGTAAAGTATGTTGAAAACACTGAAGTTAGTGCAAGCTGTAGGCTATAGGCCTATAGGTAGGCTATTTTGTAAATATTACACCTTTATAAGCCCCTTTTCTTGGTATTAAACATGTAGTGAACAACGGTGTGGATTTGTGCATTTTATATTGAATAAATTTGGAGCTACTCTAAATTCCTTTCTCCTCCCCAGAGAAGAAGGAGAAGGGGGTCAAAGTTGCTTTCTCTAAGTGCTATCCCGACCATAAAACTGGCACCCTTTTGATCCCGAAGCTGATAACGCGGGGCCTGACTGTTAAACTGACAAAGGGACACAAGCCAGCCATTTGCATTTCCCTGAACAGCCTATCAAAACTGGCCCCCCACACATGTTTCCGTGGCAACTGACC
Organism: Micropterus dolomieu; assembly: GCF_021292245.1. Lineage (NCBI taxonomy): Eukaryota > Metazoa > Chordata > Actinopteri > Centrarchiformes > Centrarchidae > Micropterus > Micropterus dolomieu. The sequence goes on from NC_060153.1 coordinate 30,199,588, forward strand.
TTATTCTTTGTTTTATTACCACATCAAAAAGAAAACTCCTTGTCTCACCTAGGTGTGGCATAATCCAGGACAGCCGAACTTTCAATGTAAAAGGGACTGCAGTCTCCAAAGACTCAAAGCATTTAATTAAGTTTAATTAAATCTTTAGTTACTTGATTACGTTTGCCTCTATTTGAGTAGTTATGTTAACCTTTGCAGTGTTTTTATTTTCAGCAAGACACTCCTTCATCTAATGTAATCAGTGCTTGTTCATAATACTTTCCTACAAAATTCCTTTAGAAATGATGACAAAGGAATGTTTTACTATACTCTTAACTGCCAGCTTGAATTAATAAGGATGAATCAACAATATTCCCAGTTCCTAAGGAGAGGTGATCTTTGATTAATCCAAGCTTTCCTCATGTAACCTGAGCTCCAAAATAAGTATTACATGCCCTCATCAGAAATGCCATTAATGTATAAATATCCTGACCAATAATGTGACAATTGTTTCCTGTTACCAAATGCCTAGAACAGTACAACCGTTCGACCATTGAGGTTCGATTGTGGAAAACATTTGATTATAATACGTGCAAATAGATTTCTTTTCTTTAGACATTAAGTTTAGAAAGGCAGTCCCTTGGGAAACCTGAGACACCCCCTGGGGAACCACGGCCCAGGCAACAAAAGAGCGACACGCGACCTCTCGCTCTCTTCTCTTCGCTCCTTGCTCTGCCCGCTGCTCGGCTCCCTGGATGCTTCGGCACGCGCAGCGTGCCTCGCCAGGCAACGCCCTCAGAGTCGACCAGCGAAACAGGCCTTTTGTTCGCCTGAAGCTACACACGTGAAGTGCCGAGACATCGATCTGTCTTCAGTTTGTTTTAATTTCTTTATTTCTTTTGTTTGTTAAAGTTATCAGTCCGTTAAGTTACACTGGACTAATTCAGGAACGACCAAGTTCCATTTTAAGCCTTTTTCGTCGAGCCAACTTCACCGAGGTCAGACCAAGCCACGTGGTCTCGCCAGCGACAACGAAGGAAACCTGAAAACAGCCGAATTGCCAGACGGAGGAGGCGTTTTCAATCAGACAGGGAGAACCCCGGAGAATCCCTAGCAAAAAGCCAGGATCGGACAGCTAGTGGGACCAGCAACAGGCCAAGCAGGCCGCCGGCAAGCAGTAAGACCTAACACATCTTCTGTGATCAGATATTTCCCTTTTTTTTTACTCCTAAAATCATAGTATTAGTTTACTTTCATTAGCTCTTCTATGCCGTATGAGTCAAATGCTTCCCACAATCGAACCTCCAGGCTCAGTGTTCAGCAAATGTTTATGTTCCCTGTATCCAACCATCTTTTTATCACCTTAGTTAGAGAATAAATTCACTGTAATATAATCAAGAACTGTGTGTTGTTATTTCTACGTCCCTGCCCAGAGAATTGACCCTTTAGATATGAGACTGACTGACTGATTTAAGATAATTGAGCGATTATTAACTAACTGATCACTAGTAATAATTGTATAATTATTAAAAACTACCTAGTGGTCCGGAGACTCTAGGATTATAACAACTCCGGTGGTGCCCTTAACGAGGAACATTGTTTGATTTTATGAATAATAAAATTCATAACTGGGTATCAATTCTCATAAATTTATTAAATTGCATAACTAAATTTAGGTTTGCTACAAACAATACCATACTTTTCTTAGATAAAAGTAGCGGGGGCGCCAAGGAAAAAAGGTTGGGAACCACCTCTTTGAAATATGTAACGTTGGCGCCCTCTGTGGTAGTGAGGAAAAAAGACCCTCAAAAAAGACTAACACCACAGCTGTAACCTAAAACTACTGAGAGTTAATGTCCTGAAATCAATACATAAACTGCACTAGTTTTCACCAGATTGTTTAATCTTCCTAAAAAGTAAAACACATTTAATGCGAGAGTTCTACACAAGATATTTTCCAGATAGAAGGACTCACACACATTTACAAAGAGTACGGTCTAGACTTTAATTAAATGTATAAGTGTGTAGATTAGGTATTTTTTATATGTACTGCATAATTATAGTGAGTATACTGTAGATGCAACAGACACAATATGGTTGGTAGCTCACCTTATAGCCAAAAGCTACGAGGCTCACAATTCAGCCCTGGTCCTTTTTCTATGTTTTGCATATTGTGATGTGTGGTTTACTCCCACAGTCAAAGATATATTGGAAACTAACTTATGGTGAGTGTGGATGTCTTTCTGTTTATCTCTCATGACCTTCCCCTTAGCATTATCTATGAAATGGATGAATACAAGGCTGTTTGACCATGGGTGACCATGATTAATTCTAAAAGCCTTGAGAGCAGTCATCAGAAGAAAACAGATTACAGCTAAATTTTCCACTAATACTTAACACTCATATGCATTCTATTACTATTCCCGTCATCTGCACTGTACATTATTATCATGTTATTCTGAGATGTGATAAAGTCAAATCAATGAGTGAGGTGAGCACACTGTTGGAAACAGGTAGAGGAATGTGTCGTGGGTGAAACCATAGACTCTGGAAATGCCGACAACTGGCAGACAGATAGAGAGCTCCTTAATGTCAAGACTATCTGTGCTCATTGTGTCAGACTTTATTTGAATAACAAATCAGTAAATGTCACAGTCACATCAAATAAAACCTGTAGAGCATTCCATCACTGCACCACTATCTGCACAGCGGTTCATTACTTTTTGTCTCATTGCTGCCTATAAATCAGAAAACATTTGTATAACAATATCCTTGGATTTTGTAAGTGTTAGATTTTGAATCTGTCTGGCTTATATGAATATTTCAGTAGTCATTGCTTTTTTTTTTTGTCATGTTTAAATCTGTTTCCCTTTCCAATTACCCCTACACACCTGCACCAGACATTTGTAAGTATCGCTTTTCTTTACTTACAGGTTACATAAGCTCGCATTTTCCTGGTTTGTGCATCTCTATATCCAAACAGAGTAGCTGCATTGCCATTTTCATCAGCGATGTTTCTGTTTCTGCACCTCCCATCCATAACCTGATTCAGTCAACATCTGACAGCAGAGAGTGAGATGGAAAAAGAAACAGTGGAAGGAGGGGAGAGGGAGATGTAAGGAAGTAACCCCACACAAAGCAAATACTGTTCCTATCTTTTTCTCTCCCACGGAGTGTGATGAAATGTGAGAGGTGCCATGTTGTGGGTGGTGCCTTCTTTTTAACGATCGACTTTTATTGCAGTAGAATAATGTCGCATTGTTTATCTGGTGAGAAAGTGGTCATTTGAGGGCAACAGTGTAACACAAAACAGCAAAAATACGACAAAGCTACTGCAACATCAGATAAAAATAACACTTGAGTGCATTTGAATTCAGTGAAGTTTATAAGATGAAAACATTTTGATTATTACATTCTGAGACGTTTAACACTCTGTGTCATCTTCAAAAATCTCTTATTTTTGTTGTGGGGGATTTCTTCAACATATGGTCAGGTTTGGTTATTAGCTGAATATCAAAGAAAATTTTGAAATATTAATACAATTATTAATATTCAAAATTATTAATTCTAATTACTAAATACGGGGCACCACCCTGGAATCAGGGACCAATAACCAAATCTGAGCCAAGTATGACCGAGAAGGGTGAATCCATAAACTGGCCGTGGCAACCAACTCTTACTACAACATTATACACAAATAATCACAGGCAACGACTTCTTAAAATTATAATAGGATTTATTCAACTCAGGCATAGATCAACGACAACAACAACTTTAGCAAGTAAATCACTATTAACTACTCTAAGCAAAAATGAAATAAAGTCAATAAACAAATCATACAAAAACATACAACAATCCAGCGTGTGTGTGTGTGTGTGTGTGTGTGTGTGTGTGTGTGTGTGTGTGTGTGACAAAGGAGGGGGAGAGACTGAGGGGGGGGGGGGGGGATCCGACCACGGGGGTGGTGCCAGATCCGGTTGTGCTAGAGGCCAGCTGATTTTGGAATCAAGATGGTGGTTCAAGCCAAGTGATTTCAAAATCGAGATGGCGGAAAATCACTCTCCCCTGAACTAAAAAAAACTGGAGACCTCTGATGCTAGCCTGCTGTGGGTAACCGGTCTGGTTAGCTTCAGAGATCACGTGGTGTGTGCATGTGGGGTTAGTGAGCAGAAGGAGGAGAGAAAGGCACAGAGCAAAGCTATATACATACAATATACCACAATCTATCTTACAGCCAACAGCAGTGAATGATTCATTCAGCAGCGGTTGCTGCTTTGGATTAGATAGAATGTGCAATTATATCTGTTCTCAGTCAACAGAAACAAACACCAAAAATCTTTATTACTGTAACCGTGTTCCCTGGCTTGATAAAAATACTGATACGTTTTCACACAGTAATAGGAACAAAGCAGTCACGGCCCAGTGAGTGGTACCGGACACAAACAACGTACGTAGCATGGAAAACACACAGCAATTAAACAAGATGCGGCAGTCTTTCAATATCCCTTGGAGATTGTTAACAGAAATTCACCACATGAAGCTTGTATAAGTAAGTTACGATAACAAAGTTTTAGAACTATCTGCTGCCCAGACATACTAAAGCCTCTTACGTGTCGCTTTGATAGCAAGTAGATGCGTCAGTCCTTTTGGGAAATCCGGCGAAGTTTCTCTCGGCTCGGTTCTGACGATGCCGGTGGGTTCAACGGCACAGCTGATTCTTTGGCGGCAGCAACCGTAATCAGTGAAGTCGATGTTGGTTGAGAAGGTATAACACGGAGGTGATCCTCTCTCAGTTAAGCATGGCGTTTATCCGTCTTTTGCAGGCACGAAACGTTATCTTGTGTAACAGTTTCTTTAGGGATCCAAAATTGTGTTGGTAACACAAAGAAAAATAATAGAGGTTGCTCGTCCAGCGAGTGAAGTCTGTATTCAGGAACAAAGTAAGAAAATCCCTCTTGTGGCTGCTGGTGCAGTTGCAGAAAGGCAAAGTTTGTTACAGTCCTGTGACGGACTGGGAATGGCGATGAGGGTTCGGAGGTGTTCGGTTTTATACCTCCGTTGACAAAATGGCTGTGCTTCCTGGGATTACTCCACCCCCTGAAAGCTTTAGCCAATACAAACCTTTGGTTTTAAAAGTTAAGAGTTCACAGGTAGGTGTGATTTAACTGACCAGGGCCATCTGGGCTTTCTATTGTTCTCTGACCCCCTTTGTGTATTCAACCCGCATGGCAGTCTTTGGGGAATTCCAACAGGCCGGGGTCTGGCTTGTAGGATATAAGAAGGCCCAGTCTTTGTTCTATCAGACTGTGAGGCCCAACATTGTATTAAGTAAATTTACCTCTTTATCTAAACATAGATAACATTGGATCAACAGCATGGCCGTGTGCAGCCAAGGGGATGTTTCATATAAGCCACTGACTGAGCCGCTTTTTACTGATATGAAGTGAATAGATATGCTAGTACAGTTTGTTCTGCAAGTAACCTTGACCTTGTATGAGTCTGCATGGGGAGTGTGCAATGTGTGGAGGGGGTGGCCAGATCACTTTGAGCCTCAACTTGCCTCAGCATGCTATGCTGCAATGCAGTCTGTCATTTGACCCTTGATCGTTCCTTTCTTAATTTATAGCAATCAAGCATTGGGAGAAATGTTGAAAAAGGGTTAGGTGGCCAAGTTGCGAGTGCATTGGACTTTGATTTTAAATCTGTGCTGATTGACCATTCTCTGTGTAGAATTGCTGTCCTTTCATTTCAGACCTGGGCAGACTTTAATACGCTTTGAGAAGGATCTATGTTCAGAGAACTTCTATACATTTGATATTGACTTAAGCCCAAACATTTCTACTAGGCAATATATCTATATATGTCAATCTTGCATGATAAAGGATGAACAGTACTATATTGCAATTACTATAGTGTGTTTGTGATTTTTTAAAATCTCAGTGCTGTTCATAGTCGTACATTTCAGGCTCTTCATTTTCATGGCCAGTGGTCTCCAGAAGGGCCCAGGGGGAGGGCTGAGTGATGTAGCCCCAAGGAAGGGCCATCTGGCCCGAAGAGCGCTACCTGACTCCGGCCCCTACAGTGGGGCCACTGGCACCTGATAAAGCTGGCAAGGCACGCCTTGGCAGTTTTCCAGATATACCACTTGGATTTGGATGGGCCTACTCAGCATGGAGGTCCTCTGGCTGGAAGGTTACCAAATGGAGCAAAGAAAGTTCAAAGGGCAGCTCTGCCGGAGCTTCATATGCAACTCACACTCGCAAAAATCATCTAGCTGAAAATGGGATGCTTTTCAGAAATTAAGCAGCCTTATAAGAGGATAAATCCTCAGTGATGACTGAGTGAACTGTTGAGGTGATGGCCCAAATTGAAACTGAAAGTAAATCGCAGTTGAAAGGTTTCTCTGAAACAACAAGCATCTGTTAAAAGTGCCTTTTTTCATATTTTGTTTTAGTACCAGAGTTTTTAAAACTGGTGTATGTGTTGACATTCCTGCACACTGATCACCAGCAATGATTGGTTTGCCAGAGCTGAAGGGGCTTACATCCCAGAGCCATGTAGAGCACTCCACAATCCACCATTGCTGGAAAAAAAGGTCCGTTGGACAGAACCTTTATTATTGATTTACATTTTTTTTGTTGTGTTTTTTTTTACATTTTTATTCATTTAGCTGATGCTTTTATCCAAAGCGACTTACAATTGCTATACATGTCAGAGGTCGCATGCCTCTGGAGCATCTAGGGGTTTAGTGTCTTGCTCAGGGACACAACGGTGGATGTATCACAGGGGGAATTCAACCCAGGTCTCCCACACCAAAGGCAAGCATCTTATCTATGCGCCACCACCACCAATTATTGATAATTGTTTATTGTGTACTTTCGTTGTTATGATTATATAGTTTGTGTTAGCATGCTTAGGAAATGTTGTATTTTATGCAGTGAAAGTGAATTGAAAGCGAATGGAGATGACCATCTCTCTCTCTCTCTCTCTCTACACGGTTCTAGAGAAGAGTAGCCACGTCAACTAGGCACAGCCTTTGGCGGGAAAACCTAAGGAGCATCCCAGAAAGGTTTCTGATGCAACAGATAAAAAGAAACTGCATTCAGAGGAACGATGACAGTCAGAAAAAGAAAGCAATGGATCTTCTTGGAGAGCACTGAGAGAAGAAAAGGGACTGAGGGCAGATGGTGTCACTTCTTCAACAGGTTGGTATTAATTTTTTATGGTATACATATTTGGAGTAGGCTATGTAGCTATTACATTTACTCTAAATAAACAATAGGTTATTGTCTTCAGCATGGTTTATACATTTATTAGCGCAAGCAAATACACAACATGTTGGTGACCCTTCCTGGTCAGCTCGCTCTCATCTGCCCTTTCTGATTGATGCCTCTGATCCAGTCGGTGACCTTACGATTAGGTCTGTAAACCCCTCACACTATTTGGGCCGGTAACTGGTTCCGGGAACGCAGACGGACCCACTGCAGGTTTAAATGAAGTCTCTCCTAATTGATTTAAAAAATTGTAGAATATCACCAGGCTAATCCTAGAGGTTATATATGTTTGCTTAAGAATACTAATGCTGCTACTAACATGTCTAAGAAAGAGAGGACTTTCAACTGAATACAAACGGAAAAGGATAAATAGTTTTCATTGTACAGCAAAATGATCTGCCCACTTCCTGTATACGAAAAAATACAGAAAAGCTGCTATTGAGAATAATCAGTTATCTACAAGCATTTAATTATCTACAAGCTCATTTTAAAAACATTCTCTGCTGAAATTGACATATTTCTGATTTGTGTTTATTACTTAAATGCCAAGGACACTCACCGAATTACTCCTCTCATCTGCCTCCCACTATCACACGCCTCCACAGTGGTGAGTCAAATATGTTAAGTGTCTACTACTGCTCACACAATGACAATCACATTATCACCTTCTCTGAGCTTCCTTTAGACTCTGCGTGCATTACTTCGACAGCAGACATAATTATTAAAGGTATAAGGCACAGAGACAGCACTCAATTAGGCGTAGTGGCCACACATTGTTTTTACCTGGAGTGGACTGATTACTTTTAGCTCCATCTGGGAAGGATTCCTGGTATGATACAGTCTCAGTTTATAAGATCCTTGCTGGCCGCTGGACTCTCTCACTGCTAAGTGGATGAATTAATTACACCCCCGTATTCCTGGTGTCCCAACACCTTCACACCACTGCTTTACAACAAAATTACCATTTCATCACCAACATTTTTTTTTTCTAGGGCCACTGATATGCCATGTTTGGTTGTGGCCTTTGTATCTGACAAATGGAGAATAAATTAAATTACTGTAATTGGCAAAGCAGTATGTCCAACTTAGAACCTACATAATGATAATTTCCAAATAGTAGCTATAGTCTCTGTTATTTGAAGGGTTATATTTGAGATGTGTTTTTATTTCTTTTTATCGTTTTCTGTTGCTCTAATTCTTTATTGATTAAATATACTATTTCCTCCATATGTAACTGTTGTCTTAAAGTATCAGTAGTAGTAGTAATAATAATAATAATAATAATAATATTGTAGTAGTACATTTTCACTGCACTAATTCTATCAACAACAGTCATGGAAAACTCACCACTTCTGATCTTCGGTAACATAAATAGTTTACATTCTATTATTATTTGTTATCTAAATTAAGAGTTTTTGTTAGCTGTGTTCTTTGTGTGGAGCATAAAGGGACTGCGAACGTTAATTTTGTTGCACAATGTTGTGTTGTAAAATGACCATTAAACTAACCCTTGAACCTTGAACCCCTCTGTTACTGAGTATCTCTTCTCAACAGGAGTTCTGTTTTCATTCACTGATTAATTGTAGTTGCTTCCACTTTGCTGTGGAATGTTAACATCAACGTTTCCTGCACAGATTAAAAGCTTTCCAGCTGGCATATAATCACTTCCTTTTCTGTTAGCATATTAATGTGAAACATCTACAGGAAGTATGACACTAGCTAAACATCAATTAAAAGAACAGCAAAGGAAGTAAGTGGAATTAAGTAAAAAAGAGAAGTTTACAGCAGAAGATTGGTGAGTGTGACACAACTCTCTCTTTCTCTCTCTCGATAGATAGATAATATGCACTAAGGGGTGTACTCACTTTTGTTGCCAGCGGTTTAGACATTAATGGCTGTGTGATGTGTTATTTTGAGGGGACAGCAAACTTACGCTGTTATACAAGCTGTACACTCACTACTTTGTAGCCAAGTGTCATCTTCAGTGTTGTCACATGAAAAGATATAATCAAATATTTACAAATATGTGAGGGGTGTACTCACTTTTGTGAGATACTGTATATGACATTCTCTCTGTATGTTTGTAAGCTGTTAATAGCAGATGCATATTTTCAAAAAATGATCCAGCGATGCTAGTGTAGTTGCAGTGTCAACAGCCTTACTTTGCTGCTTTCTAACGGGCTCTGATGGCTCGGAGCTGGCATCAAGAGCTGTGACATGGGGAGCTGGGCCGATCAAAGCATCATCAGAGGGATACATGGTAATTCACACAGTAATGACAGGGGTTGAGGTAAATGCGTTTAGACATTAGCAGATGTGGCAGGTACTGTATCTCCAGATGTCTTCATCTGTGCCCGGTATGTCTTTTCAAAGATAACTCTATACACAGATGGGGTCTGCCAAAAAGCAGGAAGTGATTTATTTTTCTAGGCAAGTATTCTTTGTTCATAAAACACATGGGCACCTCTTGCAGGGCATTGCCAGTGGTAAAAAAATAAATAAAAAACCCCTGAAGACTGGTTGTGCAGAGCTAGTGCCAAAAGTCAGCAACAATGTTGGGCAGTTTAATTTGCCCACATCTTTAGTACTGAACAATACAGAACATATGAATGCACACCTGTTGATGAGATGCTTGACTCATTTGTAAAATGGTGCCATTCAGTCAGTACTGTGTAATTTTCATTTCATAGATTTCTACTTTACAGAGGCTCTTCAGCAGCCATCAGTCATAAAACTTCAACACCAAATAATGATATTTAATTCTCCTTTGCACTCTGTTCATTGCACTACTGTACTATTGTCTCAATCTGTCTGTTGTTGTATAGTGTGTGTGTGTGTGTGTGTGTGTGTGTGTGTGTGTGGAAAGATTGTGGAGAGAATATTTTCAGCTGTTCCCTTTTAGAAATTTCGACAAGTGTTTTTATTTTTTTATTGTTTGTGTAAATCACACCATTACCTGTCGAAACTGTGAGGTTTTTTTCAGTGGGTAACAAACTGGGGCAGTGTGCTCAGCCTCATTAAAAATGTGCATTGTATGTTTTCACTGTTATGTTGCCTTGATAGTAACAAAACGCTGTCGCTGTTGCTAGTACGCTGCACTTACGCTAAGCTCATATGTCTGCTTTGCCCAAAGCTGACACATTAGTTTGGATCTTTAAAACACCAAAGTCACACAATAAAACGATCTCACTAACTGATTTGAGGCAGCAGTAGAACAGCAAATCCCATGTTCCGCAAAGGAAAAATTACTGTTTTTGTCAACAGAGTCTGGTGGCTTTGAAAACAGCAATATAAGGGCCATTTCTATAAAAACAATCTGAACATGTCAGTTGCAAAAACAAGCAATTTTAGTAGACGTACATGGTGTGGTTTCACCACCACACACAATTTAATGTATTTTTTTCCACCTTTTGAACTGCTCCTCCATTTCCTTTGTGCATTGCGTTGTCAGAGAATGGAGTGCCTCAACAGCACCCTCAAATCTACCATTTTTGCTGCGCATACTGTGTGCTTTGAGTATATTTAATCTTACCACTTTTGGTGTGTGAACACTTATACTCAAATGTAGTATGGATTTAGGACACCATGGCAACATTATACTTCCTATTTGCATCTCCAACTGCGATGGAATGGCGACCTGTCCAGGGTGTACCCCGTCTTTTGCCTGATGTCAGCTGGGATGGTGTGACCCTGTACACAGGATATGCGGCTCACGATGGATAGATGGATGGATTTGCATTACCAAAGCATGATGGGAACTAAAAGTTACCAATTATTGGGAATAAGAGGGAAAAATGGAGACATAAATACATTAAATTGATTTGTTTTGTTTTACACAATCAGTGTATGTTTTGATATTACAAAGGCTCAGAAAGCCCCATCAACATGGTTGTTATATCTCATGAACAATGCCTCTCTCCTGTATCCATTCATATCCAGATGTTTGATGGATCCAGTGGACATACAGGCAAAAATTTCAATTTGCATACTTCTTTTATATGAAGTGTCATAGAATCGGTACGGTACATTACAAATGACATGCCGAAAATTTTATTGTGAAAATTAAAATATGCCATTCCTGCCAAGGACATAAATATAAATGGAAATAAAGGAAGTGAAAACAGAGCAAAAACAGCCTAGAGTTTATAGTGTTAATTCTTCTTTTCATTCCATCTGACAGCATTAGCTTACAAAATTCATGTTACCTCCAGCTAGATGGTAAAGCTGTAAGGTGATTCTGTCCGAGCAGTCAAGTGCATTCTGACATTCAGTTGCACGGGATGTCTGCAATCTGCAGGGAATATCTATTACAGCTGTAAGGCTGATCAGTCTCTCTACAAAAAATCACTGCCTGTCTGTATTATCTTTTCCATCAACAAACATAATTACAGGATCAGTTTTAAGTGTCTGGTTTGGATTGTATTGTGTACTCTGACTTTCGCATTGCCAATTAAAATTCATTGTGTTGATTTGCAACACTAATATGGTATTATGCACTTCCACTAAACAAAGCTGTTAACTCAGCTATTAGTCACACACTGAAATAAGCATTTTAAAAGCCATGTGTTTGAGGAATAAACAGTCATGTTTCATAGATGACACTTCGATCATGTAAATAGATATAAAGTTAACGATGTTCTTCAGTGTTTGGCTGATCAGTTAGTAATGTACTCAGTGGTTCTGCAGCTTATACTACTGCGCACACACACACACACAGTGGATGCCCTACACCAGACCTTAAGAACCTTGGCAGCTTACAAAGAAAAGAAACACTGTGTGAACTTCACCACCAGCAAGATAAGAGGAAAATGACAAATAACGAATTTCAGCATAAGTTCTAAATAGCGTTGTTTGTATCGTACCTTTTCAAGCAGCAGCATTTGTACAAGGAAGCAGGAAAATACATTGATCATAATGAACAGCAATGTGATACGGACTCATTAAAAGATTTGTGAATGTCTATGTTGGGTCATCTCTGTGCATGCAGAGCCGGGAAGTGTGTGGGCTGTTGTAAAGGCAGAGAAAAAGAAAAAGGGCTCAGTTGTTTTTACTTTTGAACAAATAAGTATTCGGTATGCACCATGTCAATTTCAAGAGCATGAGTGGGCAACACAAGGTTCCTTCTTGAGTCGTATTTTGACACACACACACAAACGGAGCAGGAATAAACAGCTGCTTATCTAAAACAACAAGCGGCGTGTGTTGAACAGCAGAGATTCACCCATCGCCTGTTCTTCTTTGTGTTATTCAGGGTCTTTCTGTGCTATTTCTACCACTCTTGTGTCTCCATTTTATATCAGACTTGGTCAATTAACTTTTCTGGCCATCTCATCTGCTTCTCTCCGTCAACATGCTCGGATCTTGAGAAACACCTTTTTCATCTTCACTTTCAGACACAGTCCTGCAGTTTACAGATTGCCTGGGATTCAATTTGTGCCATAGAAATGTCCCATGCAATTCTGCACCTGATCAGCGGGTGAGATGGGACTCTCTGCCTCCTGAAAGAAGACCTCTGACTGCCTTGCAAAAGCTGCGAGAATCATCCTTGTCAATCTGAATTGCTACTTGGGGGAAGAGGTTTCAATGGAAGCAGATAATATATAAACACCATGACCAGCAATTGAATCTGTGTGCCTCAGACTGAAAATCTGAAGTCAGAGGGTATCAGCTGTATCCATGAACCCCACTCAGTAAATCTAACTTTCTCAGATATTCCATAGTAAATATAACTGCTTGCTCTCACTTAATACTTTCTGTGTAGTGTATAAATTACATTTGCTCCCCTAACTGTCACAAATGTCCAGACAATATCTGATCTGTGAGTGTGCTCCACCTTGCAGCTCAACCTCCAAGCTGCGCTTCAGTACTCTCCTAATAGTGTGCAGAGCTCCTCTCTCCCACAACCCCATCACTTTCATCACCATCATCCGCGTCAAAGTGTCAATCACAGGGCAGTGGGGCAGCAGCAGTAGTGTCACCGGCCGCAGCAGAAAATACAATGCACTGATGTTTGTGAGATCATGGCACTGAAGTATAAAGTAAATGTATCTTACTTACATACCAATACATACAGGGTCATAAACACTGGAAGCAGCGGGAAACAGGTAGCCTGACTCTGTCTTGTAGCGTAGGTTTATGTCACCAGCTTGTGACAGAAGCAGGGAAGTATATTGTTTGCCATCTGCTCATTCAAACTTGGTATCTGTCTGACTGCTAACATAATGCTATGCTATTGTCTTCCTGCTAAGATGGCGGTAGGACTTTCAGTTGGTGTCGTCCAGTTTTGGGAGCTCTGAAACACAGAGAATGAGCTTTTAATAGATCACAACTCACTTTCAGGTCCGTCGAAGACAACTGTGGTCTCATTAGATGCACGACAGATCGTCGAACAGCATCGGAAAGCCCCTTCCCCCACACCTTTCAAATGTTGGAAATGGAAGGTTGCATCCAACTATTTGTTTTACTTTCTGAAACCAACACTCTGACGGCTACTTTACTTTCTGCCCATTTTACACAACTATTTTCCGTCACTTTTAATGTACACTTGGGTCGTCCAATGCCAAGTGTGTGCCATTATCCCCATTTGTACTGTGGGTATAAATGCAGACATGGTGATATGATGGCAGTTTTTGTGACTTTGCCTTTACTCACAAGGTCTAGGTAGCTAGACAACAAAGTCATTGTGTGAGGTCAAAGACATGACTACTGGACAGGGTGTCTACTACAGGTGGTCTACATGTGGTTAATGACAGTTACATGTGAATAACTTGACACAGCTTTAAGGGGAAATGACAAATTCAGATTTTTCCATCATTGTTAAGAAAAATAGTAAATTATTGAGAATATCTGGTTAAAGCTACAGTACCCCTTGAGTGAACTGTGGAGTGCACTTGGACAATTTTCTAAACATGTTTACAACAAATGTGGAAAAATGTCCCGCTGACATCTATTTCACTAGTGAGAATCTCCCGTTTAAACTTTTATACATATCATTTGATCATTTTAACTTCATCAACAATAGTTCTGAATTAGGTCCTCCAGTATTTGGAGAAAGTAGCTTGTGTTTAGTGTGTCACAGTCGTTTTAAATCAACATTTCAATGCTAATCTAATTTTCAGGTTGTGGCTATTGGTTGTGTACAACAATGAAGTGCAGCATGTGATTAAATATCTCAATTGAATATTTGAGTTTTAGTCATTTATAACTTTAGCTCCTTACAAATGTGCAAAGCTGTGGATTCAGATATGCATATTTGATACTGGATTTTAAGTTAATAAAATCCCATTGTTTCCCCACCCCTACTAAGAATACCTAATGTCATGAGTGAGTTAGACAAAAACACAAAAGCAATTACTGCTTAAATGGATGCATAGTTTGTAGAATTTTATATCTCTAAAAAAAGAAAGGAACCAAAGAAGTGTTTCCATAAATCACCAGCCTCCTTTGTGACGTCCTTATCATCCACGCTGGGAGTGAATGAATTTCTGTTTGAACAGTACAAGACAGTCCCACTGTAAATTGAAGGGGTCACTAATTGAGTGGGTTGCGAAAAAACACAAGCACAAATGTTTGCATTGTGTTATTGAAAAGAACTTAGAAAGGACAGATGAATAGGAATGATACCCTCAGGAGAACCTAAGGGCACTTACTGAAATAACACGTGCATTCCTGAGGCCTCACAAGCTTGGCTCAAAGTGCCCCAACACATTATCCACATAGTGTTTATTTTTTGTTAAGAGCCTGCCTACAGGAAGCCCCTGACAACTCTAGAGACCGGGAGTTTTACAGCATATAACTTCAGACTAAAGGAAATAATGACTTATTTCTGAGCTTTTCACATGGGATTGTTGCTTCTAGAAAGAGAGCGGGACTGGGAAGTGTGTTTATGGGCATATGCAGCCTGATGGCAAGTAAACGCTGCTCATTGGAGCGTGACAGCGTCCGCCTGCCTGATCACTCCCAGGCACGTACCCGAAGGATCGCTTAGCCCACACAGCGGCTTTGGTTATGTTTGTTGTTTCAATGTGTCTTTTCTGGGAATTTTTTTTTTTTTTCCATTCTCTCCTCTCAACAGGATGTGTTAAGTAACAGGTCTGAAAACATACAGATTAGACTCTGCCTGCGTTGAAATTGGATGTTCACAAGCTGATTTCGAAGCGCACATTGTAATTGCAGCGTTACACAGGATGAGTGTGGCCAAGACACAAGGTGCATGTGAGCACAGCGGAGGGAGAGAGAGAGGAGAAGAGGCAGAAAGGAACATGGACACAGATTTAAGGGAAATAATGCACAAGAACTGTCAGATTTAGGCATTTTATAAATGTATCAAATGTGACCAAATCCACTTAGAGATGTTACATCTTCTCCAACAGAAGGATAAGACCCACACAGCCACATCTATGGCTTAATGTGTTACATTGTTAAAGGTTTAGTGTGTAATATTTCTGAGGATCTATTGACAGAAATGCAATATAAGATCCATAACTGTTTTCAGTGGTGTATAAAGACCTCACATAATGAATAATGAATATTTTTATTACCTTAGAATGAGACATTTATATCTACATAACTGCAGGCACCCCCTCCTATGGAGGTCGCAGTGTTGTGTCGTCATGTTTCTACAATAGCAAACGACGGTCAAACAGCGCTACAGAGTGCGTTTCATCATCACGGCGTTCGTCTGCTGCTTGTATAATTCCGGCAGTGTAGACGCCCATCAATACATTAAATGCGTCCGTAGAAGAAGAAGAGAACGTAATAATGATAATAAACAGTCTCTGAGCAGTCCTCTGGTTTATTAGAAGTAAGAGACACACGTTTTATTTAGCACAAGAGCCGACAGTCTGTGGATCTTTATACCATGAAGCACGAGCAGTCCGACAGATGCAGACAGATGACGGCAAAAAATCACAGACGTAATCGGTGTGGATTTTCCCAGATGGAAGGCTTTGATGTGGGCCAGATGTTTTCAAAGCGGAGCTGAAGTTGTCTGTTTTCTGTTGGACAGGTAATTAAGTTAGTCGGACTTTAGCGATGCAAATGAAAGCTGTTGTTTTATAGCTTTTGCAAGAAGCTGGACATAATCACCGACAGAGGTGGCGTGTTTCTCCTGTCCACTTCTGTAAAATATGTAGTTGGATTAATTTCATGTAGCCTTGTTGTTCTCGCGTGGTGGTTTGGCTTTTCCGGTTACGGTAGCAAGACTATCAGCTGATCAGTAATTGGCAATAAAACGGTAACCTTAGCTTACAGCATGGAAGCATTAGCCAGCTAAACTTTTACTGCCCTGGTAGAAAAAAATATGTTGTTGGATTGAAATTTAATGTAGTTATTCTACAGCGCTCTGTAATGGCTTTGCAACGTGGACAGAAATGTGCCCTTACCTTCGTGAGTCAAACAGCTGATGAACATTATTGGCAATAAAATGGTAACAGCAAGGAAGCTCAGATCAGCAGCTAAACTTCTGTTGAATACTGCCCTGAAGGAAAACATGCATTTAGTTTACTGCTAATAGTGACACATAAGACCGTGTGCCTATCAAGTGACCTATAATGGATACTTTCTGAATTTGCTTTAAAAAAAATTGGTGTTTTTTTTATAGTGCTTTGCCACTGTGCACACAAATGTGTAATGTGTGTCACAGAGGACATCTTTTGTCCTGTCTCAGGCACCGTAGCTTATACAACTCGCTTGGAAAGGGCAGGGGGGTGCAATTCGCAACTCTCACCAGAAGATACAACTTCAGATTTTCCCATTTTTACCAACATTTTGTAAAAGGTGGATAATCACCTGTATTTTGTACATGCATCCAAAATGTGTTGTTTTTGCTGTAAACTGAATATGTTTAACAGTAGACAAGAAGAAAGAGCTCAGAAAAGTAGCAAGTGAGGAGAAAAGTTATATAATTAAGTATATTTAAAATAAACACACCCTAATTGCTGCTACAGAAAAGTAAATGCCAAAGGAATTTGTGGGTAAATTACTTAATTATAAATCTTCTCTCAACTTTTACATGTCATAAAGTGCAGAAACAATGTTGTTTATTCCTGTGGGAGAGTTGCATTAACACCTGCGACATACTTCAGCTGTCTAAATTAGAATGTGCTTTGCAAGTTAATAAAATGTTAACTTCACTAAAGTGTTAACGAAGAAGACAACTAATTATCTATTTAGAAAAACTGACCTGTTTCTTTGACCACATTATACAAGAATTGTATTTGAACTGTCTTAGAGATCTGAAGATATGTATGCGTGAATATAAGTCAGTCAGAAACATTCCTTCAGGAGGTCCATCAAATCTGTGAACATGAAGAAATAAAATTGAAAAATATTACCAGATTCAGTTGATTCAGGTCTTACAGGTCACAGGAACTTCAGTGCTCAACATAATATCCAAACTGTGTAATATAGGGGTTACTTTCAGGTTCTAATTAAGTTTTCACTTCTCTTGTTCCCCATTATTTTATACTAAGATTGACCAATGGTCATTTTTAATTTTATTGTTTTATTTTAGGCCAAGGTAACAAATGGCTACTTATGATTTTGCAAGTATTAAAAAATGAACATTTTAATGAACCACACTCCACTGCATTGCTATTCATTCGGCTTAAAATTTGTTTAGTTTAAAATAAGAGTCTACAGCCATGCTCGTAGCTGTGAGGCTGTACCTAGGCACAGCAGTGCTTTGAGTGAAATGTTAACATTGGCATGCCAACATGCTCATACTGACATTGCTAACATGCAGATGTTTAGCAGGTATATTTTTAACCTCTTGACCATCGTAGTTTAGCATGTTAGCATGCTAATATTTGCTAATTAACACAAAACACAACGTACATTTGATGCTGATGGGAATATCATTAGTTTTGCAGATAGAAAAGTACTGGACAAATTTTAAGTTTGAACTGATGGTGGTGCCGGATACAAAAGTCAGGGGATCAGCAAAGTGAATACAATTAATCCTGAGGAAAACATGAATGTGAGCACCAAATATCAGCAGCACAAACTTCATGGTGGTGCTAGAAGAGAAGTAAGAGGATCACCAAAGTCATTACAATGCGTCCTCCTGCAACTGCTACTCTGGATACTAACTTGTGTTCCAACCCATCAAGTAGGTGTTTGACCTGCTGGAGGAAGAGTCAGTGGAGGACCGAAGTCATTCAAATGTATCCTCTGGGCACCCTAAACATCTGTTAAAAATGTCAAAAATTATGGAAATCTATCTAATAGTTGGTCAAAATATTTAGCTAAAAAACAAAACCTAATAATGGCACAAGAGCAAAAGTCACCAAACTCTGTAGGGTTTGTCCTCTGAGGACCATGAATGTCTGTATAGAACTTTATGACAATCCATTTTGTTGTTGATGAGATTTCTGTCTGGGCAAAAGTGGTGGACCAACTGACAGGCCGAAACTGGCATCTATACAGCCATGCTGCTAGCATGGCTATATAGACTCTGTATGTAGTTGTTTAGCAGATGTATGCTAAAGCTTTGCCTGAAAAAAATCATTAATTTTAACACAATCTCCAATGCGTTGCGCTTTTTCAACAAGACAACAAATATTTTACAGACTTGACAAACTATCAGATAATACTGCACTTTATATCAAAGAGTAAGTTGTAACCACTAACCACTATCCCCTGCTGCACAAATCTTGTCAATTTAGCATGTCTTTCCTAAATTGCATGTTAGATTTCTGCCATCTCGGATGAGCAGGTTGGAAATGTGTTGAAATTATAGCTCGTCCTGCAACTCCGTGTGGTGTTGTCAGCCCTCATGTGTGTGAAAATTAGCAAATTATGAAGGCTTGATGGCGTAGAGAGAATACCAGTAGAGACGTGACTTTGGTGCAACAGATCTGGCATCGGCAGTAAATTGGGCGTTGCCATGGCTATGAGAACGCATAGACAGCCACATTTTCCCTCAACATCTAGAGAGGTAGTGCGAGACTGTCAACTGGGATGGCATATGTGAGCGAGTTTCTCACAACGCTTCAAAGGGTGTCATGTGATCGACTCCTCATTAATTGGTGACAAAGTCTTTTGATACATCTACATGTGTGTCTGTGCGAGAAAAACAGAGACCACTGTTGTCTCTGAAGGGTTTCATTTTAAAGTTTACCTGCTTCTGTTCTGCTTTTATTGGACATGTTCCAGCAGGACATGTCCTCCGTCTCTGGAAACATCAAAGCTCAACTTAATATGTCAGCCTTAATCCGTCTGAGTGACAGAGCAAAGTACAGTACTCAATGTCTGACATTTCATAATGTAAATAATACTGTCCCGGTGCATGTTGTACATCTATCTGAGCAATATGCCACAGGCCCCACGGTGAGACTGCTATTTGCCTGTCACCTTCTTTTTTTTTTTTTTAAATCTCAGTGCCGCTCTGCCAGTAACAGGAACTCAGCAGGGATTTGTTTGATCAGTTGTGTTTCTCTCTCTCCATAATTATAAATGGCAATAGGTAGGTAACACTGGTGTGAGTACAGTTCTGACATGGTGATGTAAAAGATGAAAAAGCAGTATCCAAATGTTTCAGCGGTTCTTATGGAGGTTCCGATGAGCCTTTGTTTTCTGGACCAGTCCAATGATTAGAAATCGAATTACTGAGTTCAGTAACTTTTTCAGAACACCAATGACATGTTAGCACAGGGTGAGTTTGCATAGTGCTGTCACATGTTTCAGTACTGGGTTAATTAAAGCAACATGAATATAAAATGTTCAGCTTTGGCACTCCTCAGTGGTAGTATCAAAAAGAGAGGGTGGCAGACAACGAATCCCACATGTAGACACTGAGAATGGAGGCTCAAATTAACACATAAACTGCACTCATTTTCACAAGGATTGTCTAATATTTCACTTATAATTCTACAAATGGGGACTCAATTTAGCCTGTAGTTTGTGAATATATATATATATATATATATATATCTCCCTAATAAATACAGATTTATTAGATTTTGATTGTGTTAAACAGAGCAATAGTGTATTTGTATTTTTAGGGGTCCAAGCAGTGAAGCCTGCTGCTGGAGACAAATTGTTATATTTATCTCATTCTTCATCTTCTTTTTCACTGCTAGAAGTGTTAATGCAGCAAAAAGTCACCAAAATTTGCAAATTCCGCTCCCTACTCAGGCACATAAGCAGACTACACTTACTGACCTCAAGGTTGCGCTGTAGCAATCTAGTTTACATTTTTGCAATTATCTCAGAAAGCTTGGCTTAGAGTCAAAATTCGTTCCTCTTTTTAATCTGTCAATTAGGGCCGGGCTTGGATAATAAATCAGGCCAGGAATCTAACATCAGTCCGGGCTAATCTCCACATTCCCTCCATTCACAACAGACCACCAATACTGTAAGAGTTTTAAAATATTGTTACGTCCCATTAACAAATATTTTTTCTGTTACAGCGTTTTATGGCTGTACCATATCTTTCACTTAAAAAAAACTAATATGCAAAATAGTTAAAAACAGCCAAGTGTCACATGAAGATATCTGCAATTTTACAGCATTTAGCTCCACCCTCTCATCCAAATATGGTCACTTCTTGTTCCAAAAAAACAAGATGAAGATGGCAACAGCCAATACGCCAAACTTGAGCCTTCAAAACGATAGTCCACAAACCAGCGGGTGACATCACCTGGCTACGTACACTTCTTTATACAGTCTATGGGTGTGTCTTGAAGGGCTTATTAAGGTGGTGTTGCCAATTGTGACTCTGTATAAAGTTCTTATTGTCACTCATAGTATTCTTATTATTTTTCTCGGTGAAAAGTTTTGGCAGGTGAGTTGCAAATTCTATCGACTACTTAGGTACAGGTATAACGACACTCACTGAACTCAAGGTGTAATAAAGTTTATGTTTTCACAATTATCTCAGAAACGGCATGGCCTAAAGTAAAAATTTCATCATTTTAATCTCTCAAGTCATCTGTATGATAAATAATAATACACTTTTATTTTATACATCTTTTTACTCCATTTATATAGCACCTTTCCTATATTTAAACCAAATTGAGAATAAAACCAACGAAAAGCCATAAAACTATATTATACACCTTCTAAAACACAAAGAGAGTAAAATGAACAAAAACACAGCATCTTGGAGAGGGCTCCCAGCTTTAAGACCCCCCTGGCTGAAAGGCGTTCTGGCAGCAATCCCCTAGGGCAAACGCCTCCCACGTATCTCCCCTGTATCTCCCCTGTATCTGGCCTTCCGCATTGAAAATGTCAAAGTTTTCAAAATCCTCTTGTCGACATCTTGTCAGAAAATGCTTGGCCAGTCGTCCCAAAACTCAGTCAGGATCATCTACTGACTTCAATGATCTTACATTGATAAAGAAATTTCAACATGTCAGTCAGTTCCCCTTACACTCAATTTTGAACAAAATAGCAACAAATGAAGTCATGTGAGCCTTGTCTTCACTGAAGGTGCTTCTTATCAATTAAACAAGAAACATCATGCAGCCCTAACTTGGATCATGATCAGATCATGGACTTTGAGTGAAAACGCGTTCCAAAGTAAAGCTTGAAATCAGAACGCTTAGAGCTGAAGGGAATGTAAACACAACGCACATTTATTTTTACAGTACTGCTCATATACCAGAACAAATGAATATGCAAGCACACGCACAACGGGCATAGTGCCTTGTTGTTCTATGTTTACACGTCTACAGTCTGCGTCCCTGTCTTATCATAATGACATTTACCATCATTTATTAAATGAAGTGCTGCCCATTCAGCTGCTGTGTATGTGTTTGTACTCATTATAACGTGTGTTTCCCTGTATTTGCTGTACAAGGCCTATATGGCTTCTGTGGGCAATGTTTCCTGAGTCATAATTATAACCTCCAAATCCAATCTGACATACAGGCCTTCAGTAATGTGGGATGGTTTAAAGACAAGCTTTGTAAATGCCTTAAAGGTTAAATATTAAGAGCAGCAAAGCCCTTATCTGTATCCTTTTCACTTTAGCTCCATGGCATGTTGTTGACTCATCTGTTTATTTATACAGCGGCTCAGATTGTAAAGACAGAGGATGTCTGTTCCTGCTTATAGCAACAACTCTACATATTTAATGCGAGATCCTCTATTCTCGCACAACTGGAGTAACTTGTTCACATCAACTGAAAGAATAGGGGTAAATTCTTTCATAGTCACACAAGCAGCATCTATGGATATCAAAAAATCAAAATAGGGCTTCTAAATAGTAATGCCTGCTTTGTTTTCAAAACAAAAATAACCATGAAAAATGTAAAGATCCTCTGTTTTTGACATGCCTCCACTGTAAGGTCACTTTTTGCCATGAGCTACAGATGTCTGTCAATCCCACAGAAACACCTGAGGCACAGGATGGAATTTCAGTCAGAAGCGGAGTGGAGGGCATGGGAGCTGGTGATACGTGTTTGACTGTAATTGGTTTTGTTACAGACAAGGCTAAGTGGTGTGGGTGTAACACCGAGCCGTGTAGTTGTGGAACAGTCAGGACACTGAATCATGGAAAGCCCTGTTTGAGGACAAATGCTTGCTTTTTTTTTTTTTTTTCCAAGGACGGCAGATTTTGTGGGATAAAAAGACGATTTCTACATTTTATTGCCTTCGATTCTCAGTCCATGCTAATTATATTTCGACTCTGAAGAAGAAGCAGTCGTGTCGAGATATCAGTCCTTGCAGCAAATGAATACATTTGAACTGTGCTCCAATGCTTTTCTGGTTAAGCTGCCCAAAGACTTTCTTCTTCCCATGTTAATTAAAGTTTAAAGCAATAATCTAAAATTGCATTTAGGCTAAGATTATCACTGGGGATACAACAGAAAGCATGTTTGTATAGGTTCTGATTGATGCTCAGATTCAGCACAAGACAACGCTTCTTTCTCTTTTTCTACTAGTATTAGTTTTCTCTAAAGAATGAACAAAATGATGCATAAAAGGCAGCTAGTAAACAAATAATGAAAATGTGCTGGATGACACTGCAGAGTGACAAGTCCTCTAGCACTGTGGGCTACAATATAAATGTAGATACACTACATATCAATGCTCCAAGGAGAGAGGCTGCTCAGGGACTCAAGCAGAGACTTCTGCAACATTCAAGTGGTTCTTTTAAAAAGGGCATTATGACATACTTTGACATCACTGTTTGGACTCAAACGCCACATACTCTGACTCATTCTCTCCCATGTTGTGTTTTATTTACACAAAACTGGAGGACATTTGAATAAATTCCATAACTTGTGACCCCACTTTAGAGGTGCGACAGAAGGGAGCTGAACTCAGGTGAGTCATCAACTGGACAGGGATGTGGAAACACCCACACAATTACGAAATGCTCACTTTTTTGTACTGTGGACATTCATGTGCAGCGTAAGTCTGCATCATTTGAAAATTTGCCATACTTGCCAAACAAGTTTCAGAATTGTTACCAAACCAAACCAAATATTTTAGAGCTGAAATGATAGTCAAGTATTGATTGGTCTTTTATTACATATTCATTATTTTTATTCTGTGTGTGTGTGTGTGTGTGTGTGTGTGTGTGTGTGTGTGTGTGTGTGTGTGTGTGTGTGTGTTAAAAGAAAAACATTATTAAACCTTTTTGATTTGAGATGCTGACAAAAGATATGAATCTGTCCACATTTTGTACATGACTATTTCTACACAGTTAGGCTATATACAAAAGGGGTACCAAAAATAAATTGAGATTGGACACTTAGGCCTAGTGCAGCTCCTGCTGCTCCCTCCCAAATACAGAGCAAATAAATGAACAACATATAACCTGCTCTACAGTATGGAGCACCTGTAAACATCCTCCCTCCCTTAGGATTTACTCCTTCCATGACCTGCCACACTGATAAAGCCTGATTACAAAGCCCTGATAATCTCATTCCTGTCATTATGAAAGGATGAAATGCCAGTGATCAATGAGGCTAAGCAGAGAGGCCACTGAAGCCCCAAAGTTCGCAGGCGCTGAAGGCTGTGACCAGGAAACCTGGCTTCAGAAAAGGAAGGTGGAGGGTTGAAATTGCTTAACCTCTCCCACAACCTATAGCTACTTGAAAATCCTGCCCTCTGGTCAGAGATACTCCCTGCTCAACAGGAGCAGATTTTACCTTACATCAGTTTAGCTGTTCAGACTGAAGAAGCTACTAAGATAAAGCCCATTCTCTCACTCTCTCTCTCTTTTACTCTTCCTCCTCTACTTGAGGTGATGCTCTCTCTCTACAACTTAAAAGCCATCAAGGGACCAATAGTGCATGAATTTTTAGGCTTACTTTTAATTTGTGATCAAAATATTGTGGTTTAAATAACATCAGCTGAAATTATAGAATACAATCAGTGGCGTGTCTTAATACTAAAATTCATTATTATACTGAAAGTGTTATCACGTGTTGTCATTAATTCAGACACAAGTCTGCAGCAGTTTAATCTCATAACTTGGGGGTGACTAATTAAAGAAGGATGCCTCTCTTTTGGACTCTCCCTTTCTCTCTCACACACGTACACACACAGAGGGACCGACACACTCATTTTAAACGGCCAACAGAGATTTGGTTCCTAAGCGCACATTTCTCTCCTCGCGCATACGGCCGGTGATGCTTAAAGTGGACATAATAAATCACTTACACTGCTGTTCTGCCCGGACCAGTGCACCATAGCCTGGTTGTGAGATGAATCCCCGGTCAAGGCGAACGTTGAACTGTTAAGTTTTAGTTCCTCCTGCCTCTGACCGGCGGCTCTCCGCTCCTCTCCGCTCCAGCGCAATTCAGAGCGCGGCACTCTGCGTCCGGCCGCTGAGCTCCTGCTCTCTCCCGGTTCTTGACTCTGGGTTGAACCGGGGGATCTGGCTTTATTATCATCACTGTCCCTTCTGGCGCGCTTTCTGTAGCGGGTGGCAGAGGTAAAACCTGCACCACCACTGGCCTTCTGCTGACCACTCATATTAACATGAGAAACTTTCATGTTTGCAAACTCGCTCTCACCAATTTCGCCTTTTGTGTGCATCTTGTCTGTATTCCGTTTCAGCCTTGGCTCTTTGTATTCCGTCCGATCCGGAGCGCATTCAGCAGACCCAGCTACGCAACGGAGCCGCCGACTTTCAGCACTTGCAGCACCGGATCTCCCTGCCCCATCCCCATGTCCCAAAACTTCTTCCTTTAATCCTGTTGCGGATTGACTTGTGTCGAATTTCAGCAGTAACTGCTGTGCACGCCACTTATTTCCAGGCTGGCATGACCTGCAAGTTATCTCAGCATTGGCGGCATGAAAGGAACAGAGCATCATCAAAAGCAAAAACCAAAGCGCACCATGCCACTTTGGGCAAAATATGACCTCCCTCTCCATTTCTGAGATAGAGAAGGATGCTGTGGATGCTGGAAGTCTTTTCTCCCCACTCCTCTCGCTGCCTTTTCGGGGTGTGAAATTCCGCTCGGCTGTTGAAGATGAAGTGCTGCGCAAGTTGTGGCGTTGCCCAAATGCAGTGTTGTAAAAAGTGCGGCTGAGCCTAAGTGGTCCAAGTTGAAGGATTTGATCAAATCAAGCCCCGCACGCATGGGGGAGGAGCTGAGGATCCAGACTGAGCGATGGAGGATAATGTTGGACTGTCTTTCTCCATATTTGTTATTTTCCACCATATGGTCGGCGATAATTAATGCAGCCAGTAATACAGTCATTTTATTCTACTGGCTGCCGCTTCTTTATTTCTCCTCACAGCCACGTTTTCTGAGAAGCTATTCCTGGTAGTTTTTTTTTCTCCTGATGCAGATTTTATTACCAGCCTGCCTTTAGGGAAAGAAAATCTCTTAATTTTGCAAATGAAACTGAATTATTTTACCTATGATGCACCTGTTTAATCGTTTTAGGTCTCAAGTAGATTCCGGTAATTGGAAGATATTAATATGTTTCCAATTAAGTGCAGTGTCAGGGATGGTAGCTTCTATTACTTATTAAAGAGCAATAAAGAATTCAACAGGGGACATAGGAACATGAGATTTTTACACAACACATCTCTATCTGCATGTATTTTGCAACTGGTCTTGCATCCCTCCAGGATGATATGATAGCTTTGCGTTTCTTTTGTAGCCCATGCCAGAGCAGCTGAGGGCAAGCTGGAAAACACATATAAGGCGAAACATGCAGGCTGCACTGAATCATGAATATTTAACTGCTTTGCAAAAAAGCGATATCATGTTAAACTGTATAATTTGTCCCAACAAGCAGCCAGACTGTCTCCTGGTGACAGGAATGAGTGTAACTGGTGGAAACAACAAGACTGGAAGTTCATCTCTTTGATATCAACCCTGCAGCTCTCTGTGTCTAATGACCGGGGGTTATGGTGAGAGCTGATGAGCACTTAGTAGCACAAAGGGATATACAAATGGTCACTGCCTACTAAAACAGCTGGCTGCTTTCTCCTTCACAGCAGAGGATGCTGCCATGAGGGAATAAAATGGGCAGATTGTGTCTCAAGAGGTGATTCATTTTACCACAAAGAAACATATCAATAGGCTACAATAAATTAAGATGGAAGACTAAAAGGATTATAGAATTTGAATGTCAGACATACTGTTAAAACCTGCTCAGATAAATGTTTCCTTCTAACACATGTTGCATCATGTGTTTGGAGCGAGTGTTCTGTGGGCAATATTAACACATTGGTTTGAAGACAGTCATATGTTTATAATGACCCATCTGCGGTGATTACAGCTCAGTATTGCTCATTCTGCCACATTCCTTCTCCCTCTGTTGGCAGAGCGTCTAACTATTTCCTGGGGAAAAGCTACCTAATCCCACATTTTTATCTCCACATGAATCATAATGAGGTCATTTAATTGCATGTTTATAGTTGTAACATATCTAATGGGTGGGGACTAAATTTATAATATGAAAACAAGGTTATGATTGAAAGAAAATGCATTCTGCATCTTTGCAAATACAAATGAGTTTGTTTTTGTAGTTGGTGTTTTGTAAAAAAACAGCTTTGTTTCTGTGTTTAAAGGGTCAGTTCACAAAAACCAAACCCAAAGCGAGCACCACAAATTAAATTTCATTAATTTTATGAAATTAGGGGTGGCAACAGAAATCTCAGAGATCCCCCCCAGTGCTGCACATCTCGGCACTCTCCAGGGTGCTGAACCTGTAGTTTTTAATGTCTAGGGAGTCGTGCATGGTGCTTTACCTGTCTACATAGGCGGGGAAGGTTACTGCAAGCAATAAGTTCCAGCTAATGAGTTATCATGTCAAATTATTAACTTTATCTGTTCCCAAGCCCAGTATCCTCAAGAATAGTAAACAGTATAACAGTTCCACTGCTCACAGTTTACATCGAGTGCCAATGTCCAGTGCCTGCCAATGCAGGAAGTAGTGTGCCCTTTTTATAGCGAGGTAGAAAGTAAAGGTGTGGAGGTCAGGGAGGTGGACAGGTGTGTAGCACGTCTGACTTTCATGCAGAAGTTGGATCATATCCTAGTTGACATGCGTATATTGTCATTTTCAGTCATTTCTTGGTTCTGGTTGTTGACAGCCAACAATACACTTCAATCAGGATGGACTTCATTACATGAACTTTAAGAAGTTATTGACATGTGTACAATGAATATGAGGAAATGTGAAAAGTCTTTAGAAGATCAGGGGTTCGATCCCCCGACTCCTCAAGCCCGCAAATTGAAGTTTCCTTGGGCAAGACACTGAACCCCAAACTGCTGTGTGAATGTGTGTGAAAGGTGCTTTATAAGTACAGTCCATTTACCATGAAGCCGTAGTGGAAAGAAAACGACCCGATGGAGTCTAGACACTGATGATCAAGGGATGAAGAAAATGCTGATCTGGATGTGATGAGGAGTGGACTTCTGCTGAGCTTGAACTGGGCCTGGATCTGATGAGTACACGGGGTGGAGGAGGGCTGCAGCAGTTTTGCACTGGAAGACAGCTGACAGCTGACAGCAGCAGAGAGGAGAACAGATTTTAAAGTTTGACAGTGACTACATGATTAGCTGATGGAGATTGCGGCAAAATCTGACTGGTGAGCTAATGGGTGAACTCCTAGATCAGGTGATTAGAGAGGCAGGAAGAGAGAGTGAGTGAGTGAATGTGAGAGAGTTGTGAATGAATGAAGCATGAAGATAGTCTTCCTGTTTAACTTAAGCTGAGCTTCATTTAAACTCCTTTTTAATATACAATATAAGTTTAAGGCCGAGCAGAAAAACTACCTGATCATATTAATATTTGGTTTGATTTGGGGCGGCTGTGGCTCAGGAGGTAGAGCGGGTTGCCCGTTAATTGGAAGGTCGGCGGCAGCCCCTGGTCGGCAGCCCCTGGTGGCTGTTCCACCAGTGAATGAATGTGTGTGAACGGTGAATGCGATGTAGTGTAAAAGCGCTTTGAGTGGTCGAAAAGACTAGAAAGGCGCTTTACAAATATGGAGCATTTACATTTGATCTGGAACTAGTGTACAGTCTCCTGCCTCTGCAACCCGTTCTCACTCCCTGACTCGTCACTTATGGGCGCATGGTCAAGACCCATCGGTGTCGGTTTGTAGCGCACTGGGGATCCCTACAGCGTCATAGTTCAACGCAGTGTGGGAAGCCCTGTAGAGTCAGTTTTTGACGGTATATGATATGTAAAACAAAAGGAGTAAGGAGGTGGTTGGGGTCATGGAGGGCCAGAACCCTGACTTTGAACCAGGAGAGCGGGGTTCGTGTCCTGTGTGAAACAAAAAGCCAACATTAAATATTTTTATTTAAGTTAGGCAGTTACGTAAATTCTGTAAGTTACTACTGACGTACGTAGTTATTTTAACCCAAACCTTTCTGATCTTTTCCTAACTTAACCAGGTAGTTTTTGTGCCTAAACCTAAAACTGCAACATTTCACAACTTTTATAACGTGCCATTTCAAAATGCTAGCGTTTTATTTTGAAAGTGTAACCGCATATTTATTGTTGCTAACTTTACTGGACGTTGCATAGTTGTTGTTGTTAAGTGTTGCTAACTTGACCGCGCAGCCCTAAACATCTAAAAATGACACAAAAGGGGTACCCAGGGCGTTAAAAAGCGAGGCCAAAGGGCCTTGACCAGGCGTCAGTGTCTGACGAATCGGGAGTGAGAATGTGTTGGCCTCTAACTGCACTGTTCTAGCTACACACAGCAACCTCAAAAGTATCTGCATGGCTAGACACCACTGAAGGTAAGAGAAAAAATATGTTTGTTTTTTTTATAATGTGGGTGGAATGACCCTTTAAATTATGTTCTTAAATTAGAGTCTGATTACACCATCCCTTTTTTTGGGAGCATTCCTCCCAAGCCATGTCCTTCCGGAGACATTAAAGATGATAAGTGTTGCCTCTCCTCATGGCACACAGCATTAAGCAGACATATTGTATGGGATTAATGGTGCTGTAATGGACAGGGCCCACATGGCTCGCAGACACAACCAGTTCTCTGGTGTGTGTGTGTGTGTGTGTGTGTGTGTGTGTGTGCGCGGTAACTCACACTGCGTCATCTCCTGTCCCCGCCTGGATTCCCCATCCATTCACAGGGAATCAATGTCCTGCCAATAAGAGAAATAGATTTTTGAGGATGTTGCAATATGCAGGTCTGAGTTGTCTGATTTGTATGCGCCCCCTCTGACTATGAATCCACAACAAGGTGGTAAGCTTCAGAAATCAGAGGAAAATGTTCCTGTGTTATGAAGTGAGGGCAGAGAATATGCCCTCTGGCTCTACACAAATGTAACATAGCGAAGGGAGCATGATTGAAAGCCTTTGCAGGAGAAGGTGGTGCCACACATACATATTGCATGCCTGCAACTAATGTTTACAGACATTTTAAAACATGTATTACAGAAAATAGCTTGTCTGGCTTTTCAGATAAACACTATGTAAAAGAAAATACCCTTTTGCAGTCCTTGTATGACCTTTTTATTCTTTCAAAGGCACTGCTTCATATTATTTCAATCATTTTATCAAACCATGACACTGTCTCATAAAGTCTCTTTTCACAACTTTTACAACACTGTTCCCCCACCCCTGCTCAGCTCCCGGGGCTACCCTCAGTCCAGTAAAAGCTTTAGAACATTAACACAAACAAGAGCTGGACTCAGTGGAACAAACGGCGATGCACTTTTTTTTCCCGAGCCAAAACATTCCCGTTTCTAACAAGACTGCCAGACAAAAGAAGCCCAATAAATGTTGAATCAATGCTTGTGTTTTAAGGGCTCTAGGTGAACAAGTAAGAGTTGAAGTCAAAAGGAAGGAAGTCAAAAAAGATGCCAAAGGAATAAAGAGGATGTTGGGGGTTTGGGGGATGGTGGTGGTAAATGGCTCTTTTATATTCCCTGTGTTTGCCCTCAAATAGAAAGTTACTCCTGATAAATAAGTTTCCCAGTAACTTATACTTTATTGCTACTCACTCACAGCAGAGACAAGGTCAGCAATCACTTTGCCGCGGGCTCATGGAGAGGGGTTCAACATCTGAGTTCAGCATCTTTCAATTTCCAACACTTTTTGGCATGTTTGTCTCAGCCTGCCATTAATTGCAAAACCATCCACCCATAGCGCTATAAGTTGGTGAGATTGCAGCCTGAATCAAAGCCATTTCTTCATGAGGCAAAAGAAGAAGAAAAAAAAAAAAATCAGCCTACAGAAATAGACCACTGGTTAGTTCCATTTCCATTTCATGGACTGAATTTCAAGCAGTGTCCCAAACTGGCTGAGCCACACTGCAGCTCCACTCTGCATACCCATGGCATTTGAAAAGCAGTAATTGGATAATTCATTTTAAGATGGCGATGAAACCCCAAACTTATGGCAGTGAGGGATCTCCCAAATGAAAGTGGATGGTGCTGAATAATTCTCAAACAAAAGCCTCCATGACATACAGTTACTGCCTATCCAGCTGCGCAGTGTGTGAGAACATATTCCTGTCCAGCACTTCTACACAGAGATTTCAAGTTCACTTCTTCTTTATAGAGATTACTTGTTAGCAAAATGTGGCTCTTATTTATTCCTCTCACACTGGACTTTATCTTAGAGCAGTTTATGCCCCACTGCCCAGTTTCCAAAAGGTACTTTTGGGGCCAAGTCTCAGTCCTTATGGCACTCTCCTTAATTTACTTAATGCAAATCTAAAAGCCACAAATTGATGTTTTCTTGCAATAGACCTAACAGGCCAATGAAGCAACTGTTGTGGCTTGTTGAAATTGTAATTGTCAGAGAACAACGTGGGAAGAAGAGGGATTTCTCTCTCTATTGAAGGAGGTATTTCACTACACAGTGACTTCATTCATACGGTTTAGGAAATGTGCATATTTCACACACAAAGCCAGCTCTCATCAGCAGCATTCAGATTCTTCTGAGATGTGTTCCTAGAAATCCCCCCTTTTCAACATCCTGCTGGGGTGAAATGACTCTTCCATAAAGTGCTGGTGATTGGACACATAATCAGCTGTGCTTCTAATTTTTAGAGCAGAAACTGAATCCAACTGCTGTTTATTCACTTGGTTTTAATCAGACGCAGAGAAGTCGTTAGCTTCTATTCATCAGGCTGGCTTTTCTATTCATTTCCTCAAGAATACACGCATGGTAGTAGACTTTTTGGGGCTGTCACTGCTTTTCTCACATCAACATCAGCCATGGGGGTTGGGGGTGGGTTGAAAGACAGGTAAAGAGGGAGAATAGGATCCATCTTAATCCATTTGAATGGCCAAATGAGTGACTGCTATAAAAGCTTTCCTACCGGGGCTGAAATATTAATATTAGCTGCTCAGGAACATTACCAGTATCCTCTGAGTGAGGCAACGACAATTATTAATGAATCTCATTTTCAGACCACAGCGCTGGATGTTCAAAGTGCCTGCGACCTTCAGAGGGAAAGCAAAGCACAGCCTTCTATCAGAAGTCAGTAGACTAGAAATGAACAATCTGTTACAATTCTCTCTTTGCAGTTGGGGCTCATCTTGTTGATTTGTTTACCTCAGCGGTTGTGCTCTAGATGACTTATTCATGAACATGTGGAATCCATGTCACTCCAGACGACGCCACACTTTTATTTGAATAGACTGATCAGCCTCTTTTTTTTTTTTTACTCATCGATGCTTCAGGCAAGAACATGGATTGAAACATCCAGTGTCACTTCTGTCACAGTGAGAGTAAGAGTGAGCTTGAGGTCCTCGGGGAAAAAAAGCAACATTCTATAATCTATAGTCTAATCTTGAAGTCCTGGTTTCCAGTTAAACTTTGGGCTAGTGTGCACTAAATATCTATCACAAGGATGATAGTTCTGCTTTGTAGTGAGACTACAGTATGTAAATTACATGATAATGGTGCACATAATAATTTCCAAAGATTCTCTGGAGCCAGTTGCTTTAAAGCTGGTCTAATCAACATTTTTACATTAAGAATATATAAAATGATGATGTGTAATATGAAATGTGTTGCTCTTAATGACAAGTCCACAGGTTAATATCAGCCAACTCTGCAGTTGGACCCTCAGTTCTACAGATTGTTTTGTCACACAGTTGTTTTCAGGGAAAAAAGC
Organism: Micropterus dolomieu; assembly: GCF_021292245.1. Lineage (NCBI taxonomy): Eukaryota > Metazoa > Chordata > Actinopteri > Centrarchiformes > Centrarchidae > Micropterus > Micropterus dolomieu. Next base: position 30,232,366 of record NC_060153.1, read on the forward strand.
TCTGACAAGCCCGCTTTACACAACATGCCCAGCACAAAACTGCAGACAGACTAATTTAGCTAATTTGCTATCATTAGCTAACATTAGCTACCCTGAGCTACAGGTCAAGACCAAGGAAGGCTAAGAAAACCTTGTGTATTAATCTGAACAAGGGTGCATATTTATTGGAGGAAGATTTTACCGCCTTCAAAAATGTCCAAAGTCTTGCTTTACCACTGAACTTCCCTCTCTCCTTTTGCAGAATAATGATCAAGATGAGCATATACTGCAGTTGGCAGACAACTGATTCATTTGTTCCTGAGGTTGAAATTGCACACCACCTGCTAACATGCACCTCAATGCAAATAAGTATATTGTAATTGACCTCACATCTGAGCAAAGCCAGCAGCCTAAGAGGATAATTATGAGAGGAGCCATGCTAATGATGTCTTTAAGTTTCTGTGCCCTTCGCCACCCAGTCAACTTTGACCCGAGGAATAGTTTGCAATGGTATGATTGTGAAATGTTCAATTAAGCTGTAATTTGAGGCAGAGACTGCAGAATAATTGCAAGATAGTGGGTGTTTTTTTTTAGTTCAGTTTGAGCATGCCTAATAAGCAGTCTGTCTCACTTCTCTCCAGCTATTAACATCTGTTCCCCAATGTGAGATGTCGCTGAATAATAACAACAAAACAACAGAATCTTACTGTGTTTGATTTACATCCTGGTGTCTTCAAAGTTCAGAGAAAAAGAATGAAGAAATGTTGTTAGCCTGCTTTTAATTGCTTAACAATGTCTTAAAATGGGTGGTCAGGTTTGAAATACACAGAAACCACACATGTTTTACTACTTAGAAAGGGCAATGCTGGACATTTATAGAGCTTTAATTGACATGGCTGCTTCTGGCTGAACAGCTCAAACACTCAGGTTAAACATCAGAGACGGCTGATAGATTGGCCATAATTACTAGTATGCAAGACTTGATATTAGGACACATATCTTGTATCAAGGGGCATGCGGTGCAGGATATTAATTCTTTCATGAATTCACTTTTTTTTTTTGCAAAGAGAGAAAAAAAAAATAGATTCAATGAATGCATTACATTGATGGCGGTTGAGTGTGCGTTGTCCAGTGTTGTCGTATGAAGTAGAATCAATTGTTTTCAATCACCAAAATGGCACAGGTCATTTACTGCCCTGAAATCACATGAAAACAAATCACTCCAAAACTGGTAAGAATTACCCCTGCATCTCAGATTCTTTCACCTGAGTCAAATAAATAACGTGCTTGTTTCTAAAAGGGGTTCACAGTAAACTACAGCCAGGACAGCCAATGCTTATAACAGGCTGAGTAATTGAGTCCACCATGCATATTTATGACTAAATAGACACCCTGTCTGCCCCTAGATTTATTGGTGAGAGTTGTGGTTTTGGTGGAGGCTCTGCTCGGCAATCTATGGCTTTATAAAAGGGCTTTAGCGAGCAAAACAGTCAATCTGTCATTCTTATTAGAATGGGATATATCAGCAGACTAGTTGCATGGTCCACAGATCATGTTTCTGTACGGAAGGGCTCCAAACAGTTCATGGGAACAAGGTGATCACCATTATACAAATTCCACAGTAAGAACAGAGCAGAGTGCCTCAATGAGGGAGTGCCCATTCATAAAAGAATATCAAAATACAGAAATGTCAGCAAATTCATGTTATTTATGTGCTTAATTTATATAGCCTTACAAGCAGGGCTGGAACTAAACATCTGGGTGTTCTGGGTGCACACAGCCATGTTGGGCCCCTGGCTGTGCAAATAGGAAAACTGGAAATATGAAAGTCCTGTTACTGACCAGTGTGGTTGGGGTGGGGGTAAAATTGGTTATTGGTTTATTGATCAATTTGGGTCTTACAAAGAGCAGGGTTATTCAACAGATTTACAGTCAGTATTGCACTGTAAATTAGTGTTTTGCATGTTTTACTTAAAGCATAAATTGTTGTTTTTTGCCACTTGCTGGATGTAAACATTAACATATTATCACTTTATAAATTTGTCCTGGCATTAGCTTTCATTTGGAGTAATGTTTTTGGCAAACAAATCAAAGTCCAATGTTCAGTCTCTTTTGAGCTTTGTTTTGTTCTCCACCAGCTCCTGAGAAATACAGTAAAATACAATATTTTATTTATTATACATCAGAAAAGCATATTTGGTATAGAAACCTTTGTTTGCAATTACAGAGATCATACGTTTCCTGTAGTTCTTGACCAGGTTTGCACACACTGCAGCAGGGATTTTAGCCCACTTCTCCATACAGACCTTCTCCAGATCCTTCAGGTTTCGGGGCTGTCGCTGGGCAATACGGACTTTCAGCTCCCTCCAAAGATTTTCTATTGAGTTCAGGTCTGGAGACTGGCAAGGCCACTCCAGGACCTTGAGATGCTTCTTACGGAGCTACTCCTTAGTTGCCCCGGCTGTGTGTTTCGGGTCGTTGTCATGCTAGAAGACCCAGCCACGACCCATCTTCAATGCCCTTACTGAGTGAAGGAGGTTGTTGGCCAAGATCTCGCGATACACGGCCCAATCCATCCTCCCCTCAATCGGTCGTCCTGTCCCCTTTGCAGAAAAGCATCCCCAAAGAATGAAGTTTCCACCTCCATTCTTCACGGTTGGGATGGTGTTCTTGGGGTTGTACTCATCCTTCTTCTTCCTCCAAACACGGTGAGTGGAGTTTAGACCATAAAGCTCTATTTTTGTCTCATCAGACCACATGACCTTCTCACATTCCTCCTCTGGATCATCCAGATGGTCATTGGCAAACTTCAGACGGGCCTGGATATGCGCTGGCAGGGGGACCTTGAGTGCGCAGCAGGATTTTAATCCATGACGGCATAGTGTGTTACTAATGGTTTTCTTTGATACTGTGGTCCCAGCTCTCTTCAGGTCATTGACCAGGTCCTGCTGTGTAGTTCTGGGCTGATCCCTCATGATCATTGATGCCCTACAAGGTGAGATCTCAAGGTGAGAGTTTCTCAAGGAGGGTTTCTTAAAGAAGAACGAACAGGTCTGTGAGAGCTGGAATTCTTACTGGTTGGTAGGTGATCAAATACTTATGTCATGCAATAAAATGCAAATTAATTATTTAAAAATCATACAATGTGATTTTTGTTTTAGATTCCATCTCTCACAGTTGAAGTGTACCTATGATAAAAATTACAGACCTCTACATGCTTTGTAAGAAGGAAAACCTGCAAAATCAGCAGTGTATCAAATACTTGTTCTCCCCACTGTACATTAAATCTGGCTCCCTTTTTGCTTGATGCTCTGCTATATATTCTTTAGCTACCATAGACGCAGGAATGTATTTTCAGCAGGAAGGGCTGCCCTGGATATGTGCATGTGAAGCCACTGACATGTTAATGTTTAGAATGAACAAGTGAAAGATGTACATTTTTTATTGTTAATTCTGAAACTCGTGTGGAAATAACATTACAGCAGAATAAACAATGTTATCCAAATAACCAAGGGCATTTAAACTTGCAACAAACTCAACAATGACTTGTTCAAAACTGAAATAACAATAATCTTAAACATATGGCGTAACATGTAACAGATTCTGTCTAACCTCAGAATCAGCAGTTGTATTTCCTCTGCACAGAGCGTTTGTTTCTTTAATAATAAAAAAACAGAGGAATTGTTTTTCAATATTGTAACTGATCGTTATAAATTACTAAAAGTAATTTTTAGTAAACAAGTGTATTTTGGGTTCTTTTCATTTCCTAACTGGCAAAATCATAACCTCCTTGGCAGTATTTATATAAAATAAAAGAAATAAATTTGTAGGCTGCTGACCTGTCATGACCAAAAATAAACATGCACACTTCTCTCCTGTGGGTTTTCCCAGGAAATCTGGCCCCGCCTTAGTTGAGTCGAGTTGAGGGGGGCGTCTCTCAATTGCCAAACGAGTGCTGCTAGCCTGCCACTATCTTCCACAGAGAGCCACTAGCTGCCACTGCACTGGGAGGATCTCACTGTCTCACTCATTGTTTGAGTTACAAAGTTGTTTGAGCTACATTACAGCAGAGTAATTAAAGTGATACTGCGGGTATCATGCTACTGCACCTCTATTGAATATGACACCAGGGCAGTAGGGACCACACGACAGCAGTGATTTGACCAAACAGTGTTTAACAAACATGCTGCGTAGAGATGCAGGGGACAGCCTATACCCTGGAGACATTGTTAATGCGATGGCATTTACAACCCATGGCTTAGTGACTGGATCAGAGTGAGAAGTGCAGTGTCTGCTAAGTTTTCTCTCTAAACCTCTCAGTGACACAACAATGTGAAAAACACAACATAGCGACAAACAATTAAAGGTCATCGTCTAATTAGATAACTCGGGATTGCTATTAACCACTTGTTATGCTGAATAAACTGGGGGCAGATAAAATGACATACAGTTGAGAAAGTTACCCCTTTAGGTTTAATGTGTCGTGGGTTTTTTAAACTCTCTGAAGGGCTTTGCTGACTGTGGGCTCGTTTTGCAAGCAGTGCTGTGCTTCACATTCAATTCTGCAAAGTTACACACTTTTACACCTGCCTGCCAAGTGCCTCCGACTACTGGCCATGGAGCAGTTTCACTGGAGCAATACATTTAATGAGAGACACTCCAACTGTCACCCTGTTATATTTCATTTTCCAGCTTGTATTCCAACCCCTCACTCCAAATATGACTATGAATAATATTCATATAATATCAACTTTGAATATTAGAGTGAAAGACTTAATGTAACTACTTAGACATTACACAGCCCAATAGCACAAATTCAGACACAGTAGCTAATAGATAGGTAGTCCAAAAACCTGCAAGGATCAAAAGGCAGACAGACAGGCAGCCAAAACCTAGGGGAGTAGACAAAAATCTTCAATCAAGCAAAATTTCAGGCAAGCAGAATCAGAAAGGTAGAGAGTCGCTGGAGAGCTAAGCCTGACACAGTAGACATCTGGCAGAGGGTAGGAGGAGGTGATAAATTTGTGACTGATTATGGTTAATGAGATCCAGGTGTGGGGGTGGGTAGGAAAGCTCAGGTGAGGGAGCATACGGGAGAAAGGTGGAGGGAGTGGCAGTATCTGTAACGACAGGAGGGTAATAATGCAGGTGAACGCAGAAGCATAAAATCTGTTCTCTATGAAAGTGAACATGTAACACTTAAAGACTGCCGCTTAAGTATATTTCTGAATATTTTATTCATGCAATATTTAATTTCTTGAAGTGATGTGGGCAAAGCTAATCACAATTCATAAACTTTGCTTTACATACATTTTAACTTTAAAAGGAATCAAAGCTATGTCGGTGTGTTCCTTAATTATTCGCGTGTGTACAGACTGGTATCAAATTTCTTCTAACAGAGGACAATGAATTATATATCTATCTAAAAATGAATGAATCAAAGGCATATTCATATAAGATACAATGTTGGTGGTTAAAGGAAAAGCTGATTAAAGAAATTAAATGTTTTAATGAAGGATTTGGGACAGAGGATGATCATGTCTGATTGATCACAGTTTAGTTAGAGGAAACTGGCTTGCGTGCACGGTTTAAGTTCAGTGAGGCTGTTGGTCAGAGTGAAGTGGGATAGTGGTGCAGAGCTGCCCCATACCTGGTCATGCCCGTGCCATAAATGTGCACCAACAGAAGTGGAGTCGCTGTGGATTAAACCAAAGCTTTGGGCATCAAATGATCAGGGGCCATGCTTGAGATATACTTGAGAATCCCTTGAAGAAATGACCAAAGCCACGGGGTGAAACGGACATCTGAGCACAGTGACAGTGTTTTTTTACTAGCACGGCAACGTTACAATGTGAAAACATTTTTTGAGATTTGGAAACTTCTGTATTTTTTAACCTGGACCCTATATTCCCCATGTTTTTGTCAAGTGATTAATTACACGCTGTAAATGTACATGTAGCATGTTTTTGCCACTGACAGGTTCAGAATGTTGTGTTTCATAACATTACAGAAAAGAACCTTCAGAGATAGACGTTTTTGTGAAAGAGTAAGATCCTTTTTGTTCAACACAATAAAAGTAACTGAGGCGAAGGTAGACTAGCTTCTACTGAGTTCTGCAAGGTAAATTTCCTGTTTTTGTCAAAGGAGTCTGGTGGCTTGGAACAGAGTGATATGACAGCTCTTTCTGGTTAGAAACTCAGGTGGGGGAAACGTATGTGTGAGCATAGAGTGAGCAGCGCAACATTTCAGGGTGACAACACAATACATTTTTTTTTAGGCTTAGCACATACACTGCTCTTGTTTGTAATGTTAGTGGCCCAAGTCGGTTGTTTGTAGCACTTGGGGGAGTTTAGAGTTAGAGTGGCCTTGGAAGGCAACAAGGCAGTGCATTTTCTCTGTACCAGGACAGGTATACATTGTTTCATTTTCAAAAAACACCACATTTTTTGTCATACTGCACATTGCTGCAGCTCCTCTTTTCACCCTGTGTGTTGAAGGCTTTGTTTAAGCTATGGAGTGATACATCTTGTCTCTAAATGATCTTTGCACATGCTCAGTACCTAGGTAAGGACTACTAGTCAATCAGAAGCAGAGTAGGGCGGGTCCTGAACCAAAGCCGGTAAACACGGCTTGGGTTCAGCTGTATGTTCCCCTCACCAGCTTAGCAACATAGACTGGAGTCAGCAGGTGGAGGTCTTGTCACTGTGTGCTGTAGCTCAGTGTTTTTCAACCGATGTTTTTGAGGGCATGTCACACCTAGTCACTAGGCGAGCATTATGACACGTATTTTGCTGTGACGTCACAAGAAAGGGTAACATAAGAAATACTGTTGAGCGAGGTTATGTTCTAGGACTGGAAATTTGTAATGTGTGTTATTACATGTGTCAGTGTGGTTTTGAATAAATTCCTTACTTCGAGAACAAATATGAAGTCCTTATTTCATTTACACTCTGTAGGATTTTAAGCCTGCTTTTAAAAGCCGTCACTTTTTTCTCTCCTGGTAATTCTTGTAAGCACATATTACTGACTAAGGTTAAGCTTCATCAGTCTTTGTTCTTGCTGAAGGAGCAGTAAGCAAACCAGCTTCAGAAATTTCTAAGTGCATAACCATCAGCATTACTCTACTAGAAGAATTTAGCGCCACCAGGCTGTTTAAAGATGACATGAGCTATAATAATTTTGACCTGCACTTCTCAAGCTCAGCACAAATACATTTAGCTTTAATTTACCTTTATTTTGGAATTCCTCACTGCTTTTCAAATCTGCTTATCCACAATATGCTCAGCAAAACCATCCATTACTGGCTTAGTTTACATGCAACACAACAGTATCCTGACAAATACATCAGCACAAATAAGTCTTTATTCTCTCTCAGACAAAGCAATATTTATTTAATACACAGTGTTTTTTCATGGGGGGCTGTTCGGGAGCAGACTATGGCGAGTTGGGATTTCATGATTGGAGCTAATCAAATAAAATCACTGCAGGTATCCCATGTGGCTGAACAGCTTAGTTCTGTCCTTCACTGGGGTTTTATAGCAAGGACAAATAATCGAACTTCAAACTGCTGTCTGTTGTTCTTGGAGTCAGTCATTCAACTTTTTGTGTGTCATGTCTGGTGCAGAATGTGTTCAAATACATAGGATATTAAAATGGATGGATTCCATCACTATAGAACGTTCCCCTCCTCTGCTGATAAACAGTAGGTTGGTGCTCATCTCAATTTCAGTATGCCCTCAAGTAACAATAAAGAAATATTGGAAACAGAGGAATATGAAATGTGAACACTATAAATGAGAGACAAAGAAAAATGTTTCACCCAGATTTCTTTTTATCTACTTCACCATCTTCCTCCCTGTGTCTGGACCACCATCGTTATGACACCGTACAATACATACTTTAACACAGCCACCTTAAATTATTCACCACTTTTGCAATTTTCATGAGCTAGGTGATTACATAGTGAAATGGTACTGCAGGCAAAACAGGAAACTATTTCTTCACAGCATTAGCAGCGATGTGGCAAAGGCAGCAGAGGACTTCCCAACATGCTAAGAGAAAAACTTTTAGAGAAGATATTCTAATTCAGTTCAAAACACCTAAAAAAGTCTTCCCAGCACAACCTTCTGATGCATCTTCTAATGAGGGCTGTGACCTCTGTCTGGGCAAATGCAGTACCATAGATTTTTTTTGGTACGGGGAGAGTGAGAGCGAAAAATGAATAATGGAGATTTGCACTTTGAGTCTTTTTAAACAGTGCATAGACGGTTTTCAGTGTCATGGTTTGGTCAATGACTTCAGTTGTGCCAGAGACTTTTTCTTTATATGGCTGATGTGATGATCAAGACCTATGGTACTGTATAGTCAGTATGTAACATTTGCAATATTAGGCAGGGTAAACGTTAAAGCCCGACCGATGAGGTATTTTAAGTGCGATCCCGATTTTGACATTTGAGGATTTTCAAATCCAATACGCCGATATATCAGCCAATATTCTTTTTTCCCTTTATTTTAAGAAACGCATAACATAAACAAAGATTACCCCTAACATTTGTAATGCTGAGACCTCACCAAGATACCATGACATAATGCAGTATAAAAATAAACTTTGTTATTGTTAGAAATAGTACTTTAAACAAAAGTACGGCAAAATATATTAAAGTTTTGATAAAAGTCAAATGTATAAAACTACAGAAAAGAATTTACAAATATCTGATTTGTTATAAATTATGGCTAATGAAAATTAAAATAAATAAATAGTGTATGTATTGTGGGGCCAGTGAAACAAACTAAAAAAAAAAATACTAATCCAGTACTACTAATAAAAATAATGATACCATATCATCTCTCATGTCATTGCTATAATAATGATTAAAAGGGCTTGCCTACATAGGTAGTTATTGTTACTGCTAAACACGGCATTAGCTTGGTGGCTAATTTAGCAATTGTTGCTGATGAGAGGACCGGTTGCTAGAACTGCCACACTGTTTCAGAAATAAATCTACAATCACGTCCGTCAGCAGCGTAGCCTCCAACACTAATTTACCGTAGCATTAAACACACTACTGTGAGCTGGGAGAGGGAAGTGAAAAACAGGAGGGTTAGCAAGTTACGTCTCCGAACAGGAAAAAAGATAGGGGTTATTTTTATTATTAAGTCATGTAATTGATGTGACAAAACTCACCAGGAACACATGAGTGTGAGAGCTACCAGGAGCCACTCTCTGTAGTTCCTGGAAGACTGCAGTTAGCTGATGCTTTGCAGTGCGCCCTCTGGTGGGCAAACTATGCAACACTCATGACATGAGGGAAGGATCTGAATCTGTTTTTCTTTTGATAATCATTTATCGGCTGTTATAAACCCTGATGCAGATATATCTGCAAGTAGCTTATATCGGCCAACAACATCTGCAAAAAATTTAATTGGTCGGGCTCTAGTAAATGTTGCCTTTTTTAGTTAAATAAATATTTTAGAGCTAAAATCCACTGTTCTGAATAGTTTTCTACCTTTCTTTCTTTTTTTATTTGCCATAACCACAACCTGCAGTAGGGCATAGGTTTGATTTCCTAGAACAACAAGATAGAGCAGGCTGTATGAAGCCTGTGAGGCAAAACCCAGGGTAAAAAAGGTTGCGTAGCACATGCTGCTGCTCGTTAAACTCATTGCTTGTAGCACACCGTAATAAAGGAAGACAACTCAGATAAAGGTTTTTTCACATTCTGTTTTCTCTCATCTGAAGGAACAACAATGATTAGAGAGATTTTAGTTATAAAGTTGACCTGTTCAATAAAAGTGATGAGGACATGTGAAAATTACACCCTTGACCACAACTTTTACCATGAGAAAGTCCTCCCAAGAAAAACAACAGAATCAGCCATTTCAGCTTGTACTCCAAAACAATGTATGTCTGTATTCAAGTGGCCGTAGGAGATATGACTCTTATCCACATGGAGAAAAGAAGAAGGTCAGGTTAAATTATCATAGAACGTCAAAGTCCACACAAGAAGGAAAGTAGTAGTGGATGGATGGGACAACAAAACATCAGAAAAATATGGGAGCTCTTTATTTCATGTTTCCAACCAACACTCAATGTTTGTTTCTTTTAACCATGACCGCAGTTCTTCCCTAACGTTGGAGGTCTCTATTATAACCATGAGGTCCCTTAACCTTGATAAACCTGTCTATTCAATCCAAACCACAATATTTCCCTAACCTTTACTGATTACTTCTTTTTACCCAAACCCATGATCTGATTACCTTAAAGAGTAACTTAACACTTAATTGGCCTTGGATTATTCCCGATGTTTTTCCACTGTATGTTTGGGCTTCACTCTTCATGGACTGCTAACATTTTAAGTTGTGGATCATTATGTGTTTGGTTGGTTGGTTTGCAGCCATCAGCTCCCGTGTCTGCATCCGTGTAGCTGGAAAGCTACACATAACAGATCCTGTACTTTGGTAATTGCTACATCCAATTTTTTTGTTTGACAGTTCACTTTATTGTTTGAATGTGGGCCATATCAGACTCCAGTGTGAACTGTCCGCGGCCTGAAAGTGATGCATGTGCAGCAGAATAACACGTCACACACAGTAGCAGGCTGTCATATAGAATTAAACATCAAGCTACAGATGTTAGCTCTGGTTAGCTCATACCTGCCAACGCTCCCAATTTTCACAGGAATCTTTCATTGTCCGCTCATGGATCACATTTTTTAGCTTTTATGCTCGAGGCTGCCCAATCATGTTAGGTGTGACCCAATGATATTGTTTAAACCAAACTCAAAAACATTTATTTTTAGCTGCGCCTTTCAGTTGCCTGGTTTGCTGGTCTGAACTAATCTTTTATTTTATTCATACTTATTTCATTGGTTTCAACTTACATGTCTTATTAGGGCTGGGCAAGTTAACGCGTTATTATCGCAATAATGCATTAATTAATTAACGCCAACAATTATTTTATCTCACACTAACACAGTTTTTATTATTATTTTGAAAGACTGTTGCTCACTGGCTCTGAATACACATACAGTCAAACCATGGGTCACAGGAAAGGTGGGATGTTGATCAGCCTGCATATCACCCACCCAAACAAGCAGTGGAGGAAGGCTTCGGCAGACTACGCCGGATGCAGCGTGTGGGAGAAGTAGATAAACAAAAGCAAGACGAGCGATCAAATGCAATAGCGAAGTGGATAGCTACACATTGCATGCTGATTAGTATTATGGAAGATGTTGATCATAGGAACGTTCTTAAAATCACAACGTAGTCGCTTTGTCCCGCGGGGTTGCTATGCGCTCCTCAGGTGATCAGACAGGGAGACGAGATGTGCAAATAAACAGCAGGCGCTTTATGGATAGTAACCATGGCAACAGCTTATATCCGCTAAACAGCTGTAGCCTATTTAACTTAAGTTAAAACCTGACAGGCCTACGTCTTGTTATGCGGGGATGCTCTGCCATGTGAAACTCCCTCCCGTTAATGTCCTGCTTGTCGCTAGACCTTGTGCCTTTACCTCACTCATTAACAGGGACACTTGCTACTGAACATAGACTGTTTATGTTGCTCCCAGATAAGAAAAATGTTTCCGTTGATACCTGTTAAGAAAAAAAAACAAGAAAACTGATTTATATATGTTAACCTGTTGCTCAGAAAGTGCCTGTTCTGATGTTATGATTGTGGCTCTGGACTCTGATGGTAACTTGTTTTAACAAGTTAGATAAAAGATAATGCCCTGGCAGTGGCAAATAGCTTTGGTTTTATATTTGATTGATTAAATTAATGTTTAAGTTGAGATTTACAAGAAATCTTTTATTGCTACTGTGTAAAGCGAATACTGCTGGTAAAAAGCATGTTATTTGTACTACTTTAGAATTCATTATTCAATTTTGCACATAACAGTGAGATTAATCCCGATTAAAAATCGTTGCCCAGCACTACTTAGTTAACTGTTCTTATTTTATTAATTTTTAATGGTTTTAATTCACATCCTATACATTTTTTGTAGTCGGTTGCTTATGTTAATTATTTTATTTATTTTTATTCCAACTTTTCTAATGGTTTTTAACTCACATGTATTATTCATGTGTCATTGTGTTACTTACTGTGTACATATGTCTAATGTAGGGTTGTCCCTGACAAAGGATTTACAGAGTCAAGTCCTGCCTATAGTCGACTGATAGTCGAATCATTTGTGTTTTTGTATTATGTGGTAGTTGACGCTCTGTGCAGCGCACTATGCTTCCACCTTGAATGACATGTGTTATATAAATAAAGTACGTTTTGCTTGCTTGTCTGCTTGATGTCCCAGCCCTGTGTAACACAGTAAAGCCTAAAGGTAAAGTGGTAACCATAATGTCAATAAAATGTTTTGGATCAAAATGCTACCAAGAATTTCCAAATTTCTAGCCATTGTGGTGTTTTTGTATGCATTGGCATGAGTCCACAAGTTGGAAAAATGTGCTTAAGACAGAACAGTGGTTAGAATTTAAAAGAATTAAGGACTGTCAGCTGTGCTGTATTGGCGTAGGAAGTCCTTAAATCTTGTGGGTGAGGCCATCCGTCTTTGTCCACAGTCTCAACGAGAGAAAGATGGATGCATTCAATAAATGTGGTCTTGAGAAATCTGCAGGAAATGATTAAGAGTGATAAATGGGGACAGGAATTTTGCAGGACTGAGTATCATGTGACATCCATTATATCGTCAATGGCTAAAATGGTCTATTCAAGCACACGGTGGGAACAGCTTAAGCATTCTTTGTAAACTCTTGCCACATTTCTGCATGTGTCTTTGAAGCAGGCAGAAAGAACATTGTGTTTGAAGCCACTATCTTTAAAAGTCTGCGCTGACAATAATAAGAACTCTATGATGAATGTTTAATTGAGTGCAATAATCTCTTAGCTAATTAGGCAACAATTTGTCACATTCTTGAAAGCATGAAAAACCTGTGCAAATGTTTTTACCTAGAACGTGACAATTAGCAAGTGAACCAGATCTTACAATGAGTTTAATGCAAAATGCATGGGGCAGTAGACAGCACAAGTATCTGTTAGACTGTCTTTTGTTGGCTCTGCTGGCATTTCTTTGCACTTAATCAGGTGCTAAGAAACAGGGGCCAACTCTAAATGCAGCTATGCATGAAAGGAAACAGACAGACCTTGTATTGCCTTATACTGTTCTTTGTTACTGAGGACAGATGCCTTAGGGGGCAGCGTTTGTCACATAGTCACTGTGTTCCCTTACAAAAGATCAGACTAACTCTGAAGAGATGTAGAGGGACCAAACCAAGCTGTCAAACCTCCAGAGAGAACACAGTACCTGTAGCACAAAAAAGGGCATCAAAGCAAGTGCTACGCTTATGAGGATACAAGTTGGCGTTTACTGTATTCCTTTCTTTTGTAATTTATTATCAAAACTTTCTTTTTGTTGCTGTTGTATTTGATTGTCATTCTCTTATCAGATCAGATAAATACAGTGATCTTTGTAGCACGTAACTTGAAAGTGATCTGTCTACATAAGCATGGTCTCTTCTGGTTTTTGACAGTGTTAAAATTTCTGAGAGGTTTCAGAAAACATTAGGGGAAAGGCAATGCTTTCTAGGGGACACATTAATTCTCCAGCCAGATAGCTAGGCTTGATAGATTCAAAGTCTATTCTTAGTTGGCATTTAGCTTAGCGCTAAATGATTTTCAGCTCAAATTGTCTCAGTCGGCCTCCTCTATTTCCCCCTTTTTTGTGTTTCCATCTTCCTCCCTCAGTGGCTTTTTCCCTTCCATCTTTCCCTTCTTCCCTCACCTCATCTTCTGTCTTGCTCCCTAATTACATTTATTCCCCCTTTCCTTCTCTCCCCTCCATCACTCCTAATTCCTCGGTGTAAAAAGCCATGGTCTGCATTGTGACTGGCTGAGAACCGCTGCCTCTCCAATTGCCCAGGCATGGACAGATCTTGTTACAGAGCTAAACAAACTACTTGTTAGCCTGGCTGCCATGAGCTACTCTCTCTTTTAGAAGTTTGGGGAAAAACTGTTTTCTCAGTCAGGTTCACTTGATTGCTCAAATTAGAGAACAATGAGGAGATACAAAGTGGCATTCTCTACTCAGAAAAACGTTATGTGTATTTATTGATGAGGTTCACAGGTTTCTGGCTCATCCGTAACATTTTTAGTTCTTCAGCCTCTGAGAAATGAGCTGTAGCCACCATGGGAGATAATGGCAGATAGGCAGTATCCTCGTTGAGTAATAGCTAAAGAAAATGGCTTCTGATATTAACATGAACAAGAGGAGGTCTTGTTAATGGATGTTATCACTGCAATGCTGAGTACATCAGTCTAAATAGTTGTATTATCATATCAATAACTACCAAGCAATTTACTAATAGCTAATAGCTAATGCACAGCTGACTGACTCATAGCTGTTTCACTAAAAGTAGGTCTGTTAAAATGTGCTCTGTACTTTAACATTTAATTGCATTGTTGTGCATTTTTTATACCATCCTCAAACTGTTGGTTGCGACCGAAGCTGACACACCTGCATCATCTTCTCTGCTGCAGTTGCCGATGTGGCTCCTTTCTTTTGTCCCATTGTTACACAGCGTATCATGACTTTTCACATGACTTTTGTTATTACTCTCTACCTGGTGCGACTTGAAATGTAGCCAAATACAGTACAAACTATAGATAAAAAAAATACTAGCAAGAAAATACAAGTGAAATTATTTGAAATAGTACAAGTCAACAAAAAATTACTTTGTTGCAGTAAAAAGGATAACGAAACTTTTGAAATATCTGACTCACCCAATCTAAAGATGTAATTCCTTACTTTCAGCTGTGGCCTGGCAGTTACTCACTCATACTGATGTTATCTCTTCAAATCTTCCTGTGTCACTGACAGCCGGCAGGTGCACATTGCTGGGAGATTTAATGTACTAGTGTTATTAGTAGGAGTGTGACGAGATCTCGTGCCATGAGATCTCGCGCTAGTAAAATGTGATGGTATTTCTCGTCAACGTGAACAGCATCTCATGGTATCCGTATGACGGAGTGTCAGGGTGAAATCAGCATAGAAGATGTTGACCAGCAGGTTGACCATCTCGCAAATTTTGCCAAATGCCAGAGGGGCCGGACCATTTGTTTGGGGTGGGCTGGTTTCCCACACATAGGCTTTATATAATTATATATATTAACGGCCGCCCAGGTATTTTTGGCGACCCATTTAAGCATTTTGTAGAGTAACACTGAGAGAACTGCTATCTATTACTTAATAGGACTCTGACACAGCAGATATTTTACAAGCACGGACCGGGTAAACAACAGTGAACATACCAATATAATGATAGCAATTATAATAATAATAAATAATAAACATTTGGCCCAGCAATGGCCTGCATGGTCCTGAGTTGGGCTGACTGACCCGATCAGAGGTTGCTCAAATTGAGACATTCAGTCGAAATTAATGGTAGGAAGAAAACAGTGACACGCACGTATTTTGGGTTTGTAATTAACTCTGCAGTAGAGAATGACAGTAACAGCAGACAGACAGCACACATACTCTACAACAAATTCAGATGGAGAGCTGTTGTTTTTACTATATGTGTAAATTTGTTATAAATGTGTGCTCTTTAAAAACTATCAAGCAGTTTGTCAGTCACAGAGTTTCTGACGAAACTCACCAGTAGAAGAGGCCCAGCCAGTGCGCTGTTTGCCAGCAGGATCTGGTTTTGTCGGAGAATCAATCAGCCAAAGACCAAGCGGAGTCAATTGGTTTAATTTTCTTTGGCCTTTGTGTTTTGTATTGAGCACTGACTTTATGATACACTGTGGTGAACTTAACTTTGAAATAGTTGGTTGTTAAGTATTTTGGAGTGATCCAGTGGTCCTTTGTGCATGCAAACATGCATGTAATGTTTTTGTGTATATATTGAACACTGAATGACAACATTACATGCTTAAAGGAGCTGAGACTTTATTTAGCACATACACTTAAAAAGTGGCTGATAAAATGTTTGACACTGTGGCAGCCAAAACAAATACTTGCCACAGAAGTAAAAAAAATAGTTCAGACCAAAGTTCAGTTCAGACCCTGTGAGCAACAGGGCGAAATGCACCTGCATTGTGTGGCATTTTGAGACTTGGAGTCAAATAAAATACTATTTTTCATATATTTCATCACTGAAGATTTCTTAAAAAATAGTGTAAAAACTCTTTTCTCGTTCTCGTGAACCCAACATTGTGCATCGTCTTGTCTCGTGAGCCAAGTGTATTGTCACACCCCTACTACTGTAGTGCCTGATTCACTCACTCATTACAGTTGTCTTAAGACTTGATGTCCACTGAGGCAATTCAAAATAGCAGTCCTTCCATGGTTTGTTGATTTTAAAGCGTTTAATGTAAGTGCGTTTTCGGATTGAGTTCTGATTGTCTGTCAGAGAGATTAGAGTAGAGCTGTTAAATGAAAGTCATAGGGATGCATATCACGAGTAGGCACAGTTATCCCCTAGTAGGAGGGAGCCGCAGGGGGTAACACAGATGATAAAGATTTGGCATGGCTTGGACAATGCACACCATGGCTGAACCATGCTATCCCAAGCCAGTGACATGATGGTGACTGGCCGGAGGCTATGTGCACTATTTCCAGACAGCAGCACGGCTCTAAAGTAGTAGCTCTATTATTGTTAATACTCATAGCTGGAAGGCGACTGTGTGACTTTCAGTCTTCTCCTCCTACTTGTTGCAGTAGTAAAGGAACAAAGTGATTCCAAGGCTAACAAAGACACTGTAGTCCAAACATAAAGATTAGGCAATATTATAAAAGAAAAACTTAACTTCCATTTCCAATCATCTGGCGTCACTACATGGGTGTTCCACCTAGGAATATGGCATGAATGCTCCAAAGTCAGGAAAGTCAGGATGACACCACAGCCATGATTTGGATGTGACCACCGGGGTGAGTGTGATTATGTTTTGGTTAATTTTCCCTTGCATGTGGCATCCTTGGTGTGTTCTGGTTTTGTCCGTCTGGTTGTGTCTCCTGCCGCGTTGCAGACCAGTCGGAACTGGGAAATTTCCAAGTTGAAATATCCGACTTCCGAAACCCTCAGCAGTGCATTTGGTGTTAATTAAAAGGATGGCCATTTTATTAAAAACAAGTGATAAATATACATTAGGCCTACTCGTTAACTGTGTATCCTTCTAGCGTCATCAGTTGGTAATCCTTAAGTCAGCAAAAGTTGTAGGCGATATTTCCAAATTTTTTCACATTTCTGGGCATTTAACATTTTCCTGAATAAAGTTTGGGCAGAGAAGATGACTTTCAGAGATCGTTTACTGTAACCAGCTGCCTAATAAGTGACGTATTTCTACATCAATTTACTATTTGATAGTAGTATGTATTTTTTTAACTTAATACTTTGCCTTTCAGGTTATTGTTTACCATGTACAATGTGTGCTTCCATGGGAGCTGCCATTGTTGTGTTGTAAAGTCCGGATACATATTTTTTCTCTAAGTTCACAAGTAGATAATCTGACTCCAAGTGGCGTTCCATAGTACTTTTTCTAGTTGGAGGTCGGAAATTTCTGAGTTCCCACTTGCCTGGGAAGCAGCATTATTCTTGTTGGCTCCTGTGTTGGTGCTTCCACACACCTGCTGGCAATTTCTAACTGGCACACCTGATCCTCATGACACCTATCAGCTCAACCTTAACGAGCCCTGGCTTTCCTTCCAGTTCCCACCGGATTGTTAAGTTGCACAGTATGTCCTGCGTTAACAGCCAGCTCAGTATTTATCTGTTACCTGTTTCCTGAAGCTCTTCTGCTGCTGCTGCTGCTGCTTACTTCTTAACCAGTGTATGTCTCAAGCTCTTCAAGCCTCATATTCCACTCAACCCTGAACTGCCAGTCTGCCAGCCTGTGCTTCTAGAGCCACGCAGCTAACAATCAAATCACCACTCCATCCTGACCACTCCAACCAGCCATTCAGACGACCCCATCATAACCCTTTCTTTAATTATTCTGCTAATTAAAGAAAGTTAAACTGCTTAAACTTACTGAATCTCTTGTCTGCTTCTGGGTTTAGAATACAAATCCTGACAGAAATCCTTCTTTTCTGCCAACATAGTGTGAGTGCAGCATTAAATGGTGACTTGAGGCAATATAAGCAATATGAGGTATACAGTAGAAAGGTAGGGTCCACACTTATGCAATTCATCATCAGGCTCTTGTTTCTTGTGGAAATGTGTGGGGCTGTAAAAGGTTATTTTTCACTTAGCTTGCGATGGTTGGTGTTAATATCATTCTCCATGTTAAATGGCAGCAGGTTCTAAATTGGAATGGACTGATATTTAGCTCAGATTCAGAGTCAAAACCAGGTCAAGGTCAAACTCAAAAGAGAGCAAACACACACACACACACACACACACACACACACACACACACACACACACACACACACACACACACACGCGCGCGCGCGCAGTGTTAAATCATGTGGAAAACAACTTCAGCATACAGTATGTGTAATGTAAAAGATTTAACATCTAAATATCAGTGAAAACAAGCGGTGATAACAGGAGATGAAGCTCTTCATACTAAGAAATGATTTCCTGTTAGGTCTGGGTTACTGTATTATAAAGATGCATCAGTGATTCTATAAATCATTTATGAATTATATCCACGTGCAGTAAAACCCCATGCATTTTAACAGGATATTTAATACATGTGTTTAAGGTGGATGAGGTTTTCATGATAATTACAATAACAGTAACATTTCCTCCGACGTCCATTTGTAATTTATGCAGCTTGTCAGTTCTTCACTTTTATATAGGTCATTCTGAGTGGCTGATTTATGAAACCTCCAAGTGAAACTTCTTATCTGTCCAGTTTTATACCCCCATTAGGCCCTCTTTGGGTGTTTATTGATGGGTCTGCAGAGATACATCATTTATGTCATTGCTTGTGACATGAGTCCTCTAGATCAAAATCTGGGGTCAAGGCATTGCATCTGCACTTCCTGCCATTTCTGTTTGTCTCCCTCCCTTTTCCTCTTTCTGCCGATTCTTCAAATCCCAAATGTGTGCTGGTTGGTTGACAAACCACTTCCAACAGCAAGAATTGCTTCAGTTACATTCATTCAGTGGAGTGAATGACAAATTCATTGATTTTAAGGATTTTAATTGTATTTGGTTTATTTTTTTCATCAGCTCTATGTGTTGCTGTTGGTGGCTTTAGTAGTTTTTAAAAACACCCTGACATGGAAATTAGCACTTGAATGAGCTTTGTTAAAAATGAAGTGCCAATTAATGCTGTCCACATGCTCATTGGCTTCTGGCAGTATGATGAGATAGAAATCCAAACAGACTTCACTACCATACTCTTAATTTACAGGTATGTTCTGTGAGGTACCTTTTTTGGGAATGACAAGCATGCAAACCTCTTATACCTACAACTTAATTTACTTATTTTGGTTGTATTGCTCTAGGTTGTGGCTGTCCATACCACAGCTATCATGCTCAAAGTGACAACATAATATATCTGCATTGTCCCATAGTACTTTAGTGTGTCATTTTCTTAATTAAGCAGATAGAACAGTTGGTCAAATTTTGTTTGGTTGCAAGCTCCCCTCTGGATGCTCTGCCATCTTTGTAGTTCAAATATTACTTAACATACCTCTCACCATAACATGTGGAAAGTTGGATTTCAGCTTCAAGAACTATGTAGGCAAAGGATTAAAATAAACGGTAGTACCTGCATATTAAATCATTGTGTACCCAATGAAGATGGTCAAATAGAATATGCTTCTCTTGTAAACTGAGATGGTTTATGTTGAGGGTACACCTGTCTGCTAATAAACTGTTGGGACCACAAGGACGCAAGTTGTGTGATCTTAATTGAA
The DNA here is from genome assembly GCF_021292245.1 of Micropterus dolomieu. NCBI lineage: Eukaryota > Metazoa > Chordata > Actinopteri > Centrarchiformes > Centrarchidae > Micropterus > Micropterus dolomieu. The sequence continues at coordinate 30,252,227 of NC_060153.1, forward strand.
CGTGAGTCATTAAACTCAGTTTCCCACAATCCTCCAGGAAATTACACCTAGGTGTGAATTGAGCCCATGGACCCAGCTTTTAGCTAAATTTGTCAGTGTTCTGTGACCCATGACATCTCGTGATGTTCTCTCTCAGCGGCTGTCATGCCGCAAAACTGAACTCTTTCATACGACAGCAACGCGAGTGTCTGCCTAAGACCCCTGCAAATTAGCTTGATTGACTGCAAAAGACTGCAAAGGAATCCCAATTCTTCCTTGCCTGGCTAATCCATAGCAGAACTGCCAGCTAACAACTCGCAAGCCAAAGCAACTTAGAATCTCTTCCCTTGCGGACTGTTGCAGTCTTTAAATATTTATTTCTATAGCACTTTTCAGGACGCTCAAAGATGTGTATGGGTAAGGCGTTCCAGAGGGAGGGGGCGGCAATGGTAAAAGCTCTGTCACCTCAGGTACAGTGCTTTGTCCTGAGTGGTGGGGAGAGGTTTGCGTCAGAGGAGCAAAGGTTACGGGGGGGAGGACGGGGTTGTGGCAGTATTTGGATCTGGATATAGATGATGAACAGAAGAGGACCAAGCACTGAACCTTGGGGGACACCTTGTGACAAAGCAGCAGTGGAGAAGGTGCAGTTGGTGATGAACTGTTGTCTGTTGGTAAGATAGGATTGGAGCCAGGAGAGTGCGGTGCCAGTGACGTTGGAGCAGGTTTCCAATCAGGAAAGAAGAATGGCGTGGTTGATAGTGTCGAAGGCTGCAGTGAGGTCGAGCATGATGAGTATGGTGAGGTGACTGGAGTCAGAGGAGAGGCGGAGGTCATTGCTGACTTTGAGGAGGGCTGTTTCAGTGCTGTGTTGTGAGTGGAATCCAGATTGAAATGGTTCAAACTGGTTGTTAGAGGTGAGGTGGGTTTTAATTTGAGCATCGAAAACACTTTCCAGAATTTCTGAAGGGAAGGGGAGATTGGAGATGGGTCGGAAGTTGGACACGATGTCGGGGTTGAGACCAGGTTTCTTGAGGATGGGGTTGACAGCTTTAAGTTTGAGTGGTGTGCGACTGACCTGGATGTGAGGGAGGAATTAATGATTTTGATGATGAGTGGGGTCTTGGATGGGGTCTAAGCTGCAGGTGTGGTGAATTGTGACAGCTCTGTGAGAAACGAGACAGTGACCGAAAGTGTGGAGGTGGGTGGGGGAGTTGAGGGGACAGGGGAAGTAATGAAGTTGCTGTAAATAGTGATTGATTTTGGACGGGTGAGGAGTTTGTTTATTGTAGAGAAGAGAGTCTTGGGGTTGTTTGAGCTAGAATGTAGGAGGTGTGAGTAATAGGTGGACCGTGCAGTGTTGAGAGGTTTTTGTATTGGTGAAGATATTCTGTGTATTTTAGACTCTTTCCAGTTGATGCTTGCGGGATTTCATTTGGTGAAGTTCAGGAGTGCGCCAAGGAGCTCTGTGTGTGAAGGAGACACTTTTAGTTATAGAGGGAACCAGCAGGTCGAGACAACAGGAGAGAGTGTTGTTGTAGTAGTCCACAAGGTCAGTTGGATCATCAGACAGTGGGTGTGGGGAGAGGCAGATTTTGCACTGGTGAGTGAGGCTAAGAGAGCTGAGGCATTGAGGGTCTTGAGGTTTCTGAATGAGAATTTGCACTGCATTTTTGGGGTGTGAATGGGGATGTAAATGTCCATGATGACTGCAAGATGGTCTGAGATATGGAGGTTGATGCTGGAAATATGATTTAATGTGGGACAAGTGGAGCAGACCAGATCGAAGATGTGACCATGGGAGTGGGTGAGGAAGTTGATATGCTGTGTGTAGTTGAAGCAGTGTAACAGTTCCAGAAATTCAGTGGCAGATTTACAGTTGGTGTCATCAATGTGGAAATGGAAATCTCCATGGAGGAGGACAGTGGGTGATATGGCAGAGAGCAGGTTCAGAAAATGAGAGAAGTCTGACAGAAAGGTGGTGTTTGGCTTGGGGGGGGGGGGGGGGGGGGGGGGGGGGGGGGGGCGGCCGGGGGGGGGTAGATAATAGCAGTGAAAAGGGGAGTGGGACCAGATAGTTTGAAGGTGAAATGTTCAAATTACAGGGTAGCTGGGGTGGAGATAGTGGTTAATTTGATTTCCTTTTTGTAGACAGTGGCCACGTCGCCTCCCCATCCCTCAGTGCATTGTTTGTCTGTGTGGGTAAATCTTGTGGGTGTGATCTGGTTAGAAGTAATCCAGGTTTCCGTGATGCAGAGGAAGTCCAATTTATTGTCGTGATGAATTTGTTCAGGATTGGTTGAACAGATTTACATGTGAATTGTTGTGATGACTTTGTGAGGAAATACGTTGTGAGGGGATCAAGGTTATTATCGTTAACGAAGATGAACTAAATAATGATAAATAGATGTGAAAAAACATTAAGGCTTTACAAAAAACAGCAGTTAAGCATTGCGTGCGATGATTAGCCAATAGGCACCTGTTGGTGAGCCGCGGGTGTGTTGCTTTTGTCCTCCGCATGAAGAGCTGGCACGATGCGTGTCGTGTGGCTGTCCTGCCCCGATTACTTTATCCGTGAAGAGAGCCCGGGTTCAGGGCAGCGTCTGGCCACAGCGCAGCAGGTTACCAGAAGAGCCCCATGTAAAGTTAGGGGAGGCTAACTTATTCAGGGAGACCCAGGTTGGGATCAGCTGCGTAGTTGGTAGGATTTGAACATGTCTTGGTGGTTTTCTTTCCCTTGTTTTGTTTTTGTTCTGTTGTTCTGATGATCTGGCTTAGAGCTCATTCTGCATGTGTGATGAACTTGCCCCTAGTACACTGATTGTGAGCACCCCTTGCTCAGGGTTAACGTATCTGCTGGTCATTATATTTACTACAGGTCAGCTAGTGTGTGTGTTTTATGGGCTCGTTGAACCTGTCTCTTTGTGCTTCACATTGTTTTAATACCAATTAGTTTTTTGATTAATAAAGGTTTACATTTTAATATAACTACTTTCCGGGCATTCTTGCCTTCATGGTGCTAGGGACCTGTTGTTTGTGGCTCCATGGGGGGCCTACACTATCTTCCAATTTCTTAGCTGTCCACCAATTGAATGTATTTCACCTCCATTTATTGTATTTCAACTATTTAACCAAGAATGATAGAACTAGAGAATCCATCCATCGCTTTTCCTGCATACAGGGGGGCTGGAGCTGATGGCAGCTGACATCGGGTGAAAGGCGAAATACACCCTGGACAGGTTGCCAGTCCATCACATGACAGAGCTAGAGAATGATGAAATGAATTTCTTGGGACCACTGGGTAGTAGGAGTGGGTAAGACTTTCTCTATGTGGAGATTACATTTATTCATTTAGCTGACGCTTTTATCCAAAGCGACTTACAATTGCTATAAATGTCAGAGGTCGCACGCCTCTGGAGCAATGAGGGGTTAAGTGTCTTGATCAGGGACACACTGGTGTCTCAGTGGATTCAAACTCGGGTCTCTCACACCAAAGGCGTGTGTCTTTATCCACTACCCCATCACCACCCGTCTATGTACACAAATGGCCTATTTCTCTCAAATATTCACAAATCTGTCACAATCTGTGTCAGTGAGCACTTCTCCTTTGCCAAAATAATCCATCCACCTCCCAGGTGTGGCATATCAAGATGCTGATCAGACAGCATGGGTATTGCACAGGTGTGCCTTAGGCTGGCCACAATAAAAGGCCAGTAAGATATGTGTCTTGGGCACATTTTGTTCAGTGTGTGTGTGTGTGTGTGTGTGTGTGTTTATATTTGCTTAGTTTTTGTACAAGCTTCACATTGCTTAAAAAATGGTCCCTTTTATTATTTCTAATGATTGTACTAGTATTTAATGTTTTGTTAAAAAACTAAACCCGAACTGAACTGAAAATAGGTTCGCTTTGTGCAGCGACAAAGACTAAAATTAACACTGAAACTAATAAAAACTAAACTAAAACTAAGCATTTTCAAAAAATAAAAACTAAACTAGCAAACCCACATTAAAAACTAATTAAAAATGAAAACAAAAAGTCAAAACGAAATAAAAATAAAAACTACCTAACTAACTAATAAACTTGGAGGGGATGCAGTTTGTCGTTGAGAAGTGGTATTAAAATAGGCGAGCAGAGCATTTGTGTGGAGGAAGGGGTAGTGACATGTGAGGCCACAAGAGGGTAATTGAACTAGAACCTGCCAGCGAACTCATGCGTGTGAGGCAGACTTTACAGCATGTTGTAAGTTGGCTGCTAAAAACAAGCTACCTAGTCTGTTTGGGTGCATGTTATCGGTCCTATAAAAAAACTGTTCCAAAACAAATCCCGAAGCACCTGTTCAGTATCAGCGCTCTCAGCTGCTGGCGGGAAAGGGGCTGCAGGTTTGGTAGACGGTGTGGATGGGTCTGTGCAGGAGGAGGCACATGGGGATCAGCTGGGTGGACCGGGTTTGAATCAGCTAATGCAACATAGCGGTTGGAGAGGCTCAAGAAAGGGGGAGAGTTGGACGCTTCAGAGGCTTTTTGAGGCACCTCAGCCCATGGTGGTGATCAGGGGTGAGCTGGTGAGCAGAGATAAAGAAGGTACAGTACAGGGCTAACAGAGGGACATAGTTTTAATAAAATAGAAATCTATTTATTAGCTGTCCCTTGGAAGAAAAGTACGAGGACACTTACAGGCAGGAGCTTCAAACTGGAGCCCACTGTGCTGGTATGGCTTTGATAGGGGGTCATAGAAAGTCAGCTGTAAAAGTTACCGCCATGGACCCGCTGCATGATCCAGGGGTCTGATTTCTTAAATAAATGGACAACAGATCAGCAATAAAAAAGTGTTAGCTAAACTTTGGGAGAGGAGTTTTCCGCGCACAAAAAAAACCCCCACCATACTGCTTTGCACCTTGGCATTATATACTGTAACTTCACATAGCTTAACAGTATATTTGGCTAAGCACAATACGGTTAGCTGAGGTTCTATTTCATATAGGCTTCGTCCTCTAAGGGTATCGCTATTGGATTTCCCCTTTTTGCGGATCTACAGCACCGAAAAGGTTTTGTGTAGCCCACGCATGGCGTGGGCCTTAGTCACGGTCTCACCTTGTGTATAACTGGCTGTGAGACCTTGCAATTGGCTCTCATTTTTCTTCGGCACTGAGCAAAGTCTAAAGAGCAATTTTCCTTTTAGAGAGAGAGAGCGGGACGAGAAGGCGGCGACACCATGTGGGTGTGACACGTCTGCCCGAAGAGCCTAATTTGGCGTTCTCACTTTCAATCAGCCAGCTAAGCATGATTCCGTCTAGCCGCGTTTCCCTCCCATCAAGCACTACCAGGAAGGTGCAGCTGCGGACCCTAGGACTCTGAGGGTGCAGATTGCAGAAATAGAGGCTCATTCTTTAGAGCACACAATGACACACACACATTCTCTCCTTATCTCACACACACACACACATCTCGTTGTTCTTTAGTTTAGTGCATTTTAGTTAGATTTCATCTTGTGTGTTTTGCTTTTGTTGATAATTTTAGTTAGTTGTTTATTGAATTATTAGAGTTACAAATTGATAGTTTATTATATATTATTAGACTAAATTAGGTAATTGGCTATCAATTGTCTTCTTTAAAAGTGGTGCCCTGAGGAGAATGTAACACAAGTTCTATTCTATTATTAATGATTAAATAATAGTGTTAATATGAATTATTATTTAGTGTAACTATTGATGCCATTTAAACCCTAATTGCCAACATAACGAACGTGCTGTGTTGAATGATGGCTCACAATTTTGTCAGTAATCAATATTGTCGCAGTGACCTTTAATATCATACTTGGAAGATCACAGAAATGGTTGCTAAAAAATCACTACTTTCAGTAAAATTGACCAATTTATAAAAGCCATACTCACTTTACACTTTAAATACAATAGTACATTACTCTTTTTCTACATGATAAATGTTTTTGTTTAGCACATTACTGCAAGATACTGCTTTGTAGAGCTGTTTCAATTATTCATTTTACCCACAGTGTCAAATACTGTGTTTCTTTGAAGAGAACAAGCATCCAAACACACAGGAAACTTACTCAGCCTACTTACACTTACTAGAATTAGAATTATGCAAACAGTGGTTTTCAGACAATACAGTGACTCCACATCACTAGAGGTCAATATCCTCAATGGTAAGGGACACAAGAATAAAGGCATCTTAACACATTCATTTGACTTTTAAACATTATAATAAAACTACTGGCGCTGCAGAAAGCTTGTCTACACTGCAGAGTGGGCGATGTATACAGTACATAAGTGTTTAGAGCCAAAGTATTTGCCTATAGAGCTAATTTAGCCACCATTTGAAAAAGCTGTTAAGGAAAACCACAGGGGTCGCTGATAATTGTGCATGTGCCATCTCCATCAAACCCTCTCTAGAGCTTTTTCAGGGTCTCCACCCTCTTACTCAGCTGGCGAAGGAAATATTAACTCACTGATACTGCAGAACACTTACTAAAACAGCAAATTGCTAATTGTCAAATTTGTTCAAATGTCAGCGTATATTAAATTAAGGGAAAAGCTGCTAGCATAGCAGAGGTGGGGCAGCAGTAGCTGTGGGACTGCTGGTAGCTGCAAGCTTAGTGGGGGCGGCAGATCTTGAATAGTCCTCTTCATCGCCAGCACAGCCCTGAACAATGCAGTAAAGTGAAGAGAATCACTCAGCAGTCAGAAGAAGTAAGAGCACTTTTTTTAATGTATCGTTGTTTCCTCCCCTGGGGGATTAAGTCCTTGAGCATCGAATGGCACAGACTTGTTAAACCAACATGCTTTACTGAACCAGAAGAAGCTGCAGGGAGAAGCTGTGAATCTATCAACCCTGTCTTTGTCCAGGGGCATCACAAAACACTACTGCATTAAGAGCATTCAAGGTTGAGCACGAATGAAAAGAATGGTTTTATGAAGCAGAGGTTCTCACAAATTTGAGCAGGAAACTAAAAGTCTGTAGTTTTGCATTTCTGACATTTGCATTTCTGAAAGAAAAAACACATTGGTTAGATATACCTATTATTATGTGTTGGATACACAATACAAATGTTCAAGATGAAACTTTGTGCTTTGTTTTGTTATTTGCAGCCAGTTATTCACCATGAATGATAAACCTTGTGTATTTTCACATACTATTTATTATTGCAATCAATTTCAACTAAATTATTGTCAGCTAAGTTATGTTGCAGCCACCACATTTCATTTACAGTGGTTAATTACTTTAATACTGTGATGAAAAATGCTGTTAGCTGTCTCTGTGTGTGGTTCTGTTTACACACAATTCTAATAAAGGCCAAGATCTGGCATTGGGGATCCATCCCAGTGGTTTCCCCTTTAATAAGACAAGAAGGATGCCAATTATGGGCCCTTTGCTGCAGACTCAACTCCCAGACCTCCCCTTTAAATTGGACGCTTGAGCTGTCAATGTGTACAGAATGCCTATCCCGTCCTGCATTTGTGTTCACAGAAAGGGTGGGGTGTAGGCATACAACAAGCTGCTTGCACTTGGAAGGTTACAGTTTACAGTGAAATTTGTCGTTGATCCTTCATCAGCCGTCAGTCTCAGGGGCCTTGAGAGGATTGTAACATATTGCAAGTGGAGAGGAGGTAATGGATCCTTATAAACATGATTAGGAAGACAGACAAAAGTGAAGGAGGGGCTCATCATCTATCACAGTGGAATTTACTTATTTATTGATGCTCTATGGATGGATGTTTGAATTAGCTTGATAAGCTGTATGCATAGAAGTTTATGTGGATGCAGTTTTGAAACATACTTAGTAACAAAATGACAGAGACTCTTAAGTTTGTATGTAATCGAGAATGCAAAATGAAAAATCATGTATATGTTATTAAAGGACTGCTAGATATAGCAATATATCATTATTTCAATTTTCTGTGCCACATCTTTAGAGGAGATTTCTTATGGAATGTTTGCAATGTTAAAATGCACATTATGATATGCCTCTAACTTGTCATAAGGTTTAAGGTTTCAGTTGGAATTTCAAACACTTTTTTTCACTAATAGCATTCATGAATGACCTTCAGTGGAGTCCCAGAAGTACTGGTAGGAATGAATGAATCATACCTTTGCTTACCAGAACAAATACTCAGCAACATGTGCTGCATAGTGCTGCCTTATTTACTCCGAAGAGCTGCTAGGAAAATAGACACCAAAAAATGCTTCTGAATTTAGAAGATAAAAACTCCCAGTGTGCTATAGTACATCAGCAGGTTAATTCAGCCCATGGTAACATGCTTTTAAGTGCCTATTGCAAGACTTATTTTCTTGCAAGACTCAGATCATCAGGCAGTCTTGCTGTTCTGGTTCTAGTAAGGTCTAATAACTTAATACACTCATGTTAATTATCTGGCACATTTAAAAACCAATTCAAGCTGTCGTCGGTTTACCGCTCTTTAACTTAAATCTATATGCACTCTAAATTATGTCTCCTGTCTCCTAATTCTGATGCACTGTTACAACCGAAAGTAACAAATTACAATTACTCACGCTACTGTAATTGCGTATTATTTGTGTATTTGTGTGTATTTTTGTTATTCTTATAATCTGTTATTTTACTTCAGTTTAAATGTTTTTTTAGAAGTAGTGTACTTCCCTACATTTTATATCACATCCGTTACGGAGTTTAAAAAAATGCATTTGCATGTGCCTCAAAGACACGAGCTAGAAAACGACTCTTTTTGCATTAGAGTCAATGGAGCACATCCATGAGAGTGTTGGACCACATTTAGAGCGAGTCCTAGACTGTGAAGTCCTACATCAGCTTCTGTGCAGAATTTTTCAACAATGGCGCATTTTCCTCCAGAAGAATGCCCAATGATGTTAGGATCGGGTCAGGATAGGAGTGTAAAGATGTACTGTAAAGGTAAACTGTATATTATCCACTGTAATAAAGCAGTTCTACCTTGATATCTTAATCATAAAGAAGAGTCCATAAAATACTAAATAGAGAATTACAGCCAGGAGAGTGGGGTAATAATCTGAGAAAAAATAAGAAATTCCCAGATTAAAGTGGTAAATTTAAAGAGGTCATAATATGCTCATTTTCAGGTTCAAAAAGAAATGCAGTAATTGCCATGGCAACAGACCTCGCGTAACACCTATCCACCTTCCACCAGACCAAAATGTCAGTGACACCAGGTAAAGGGAAAACAAAAGGGAAACAGGAAAAAATCTGACGTGACATACCAGCCTGCTTCAATATCTCCACCATCATTTTAACACCATCATCCTGCTCTGCTGCAGGACAAGCTCTCCCAGCTGAGCGTGTCTGACTCCAACAGCAGGTGGATCACAGACTTCCTGTCTGACTGGTAGACAACAGCTGCACCTCCATTCACCAGTCCATCAAGCTCCTGAAGTGGGCTGGTTAACATCAGCTCCCTCACCAAGAAGGCCCAGCAGAGGATGTACGTCCTGCGGCAGCTGAGGAAGTTCAACCTGCCAAAGACAATGATGGTGCACTTCCACACCACCATCATCGAGTCCATCCTCACCTCCTCCATCACCATCTGGTACGCCGCTACCACTGCCAAGGACAAGGGCAGACTGCGGTGTATCATTCGCTCTGATGAGAAGGTAATTGGCTACAATCTGCCACCTTTTCAGGACCCGTGCATCTCCAGGACTTTGAAGCGAGCAGCAAAAAACAGTTCCGGAAACTTCCCTCTGACAGCATGATGCGGCCCATCGGTACCAAGTCCTCGCGCCACAGGAACTGTGACTAGACCCGGGACCCCCACTGACACCGACTCTCATCCCGCACCAGGGACACCCCACGTTAACATCTCCACATCTGTCTCACTGCGGTACACACATCTTTTGGAGTATTTTGCAGTTTCCTGGATACACTGTACAACTCATTCATTCTAAAAACAGATATTTTGTAATGATATATTTTATAATATTCATTGCCAAGTTTTCTATTAGTACTATGTTCTCTTGGAATATTTTTATGCACCAAAATAAAGCAAATGTCTTCTATGTGAAAACTTACTTGGCAATAAACCTGATTCTGATTCAAATAAAACTAGGGATGAAACGGTATGAAAATTTCATTTCACGATTATCAGTATTATCACGGTAAAAAATGTACTGATACACACACTGAAACCATTTCAACAAGTTTTATATATATAAATACAATTGCCATTTTTTTATTAAATAAAAGTATTTAGACAGCAACTGCAATGAGCCCAACAACTGACATAAATACAGAGCAGTCTGTAGCGTTTCTAGATATACTGGTTGGTTGACTAAACTGTGTAACGTGTTGTCATGTGCAGTGGACGAACAGACTCTGCCGACACACGACGCACACAGCGACAGAACAACGTGTAGCGTTTTAACAAGAGCAGCAACACTGAGAGCTTCAGTTTACACGCTGTTAGCAGGTCAGACAGACAAACCAAAGCTAAAAGTTAACTCACTCTGGGTTCACTATAAGGTTATTTTCTTCACTCAAGTTTCCTTCAGCGCTCTCATAAAAACTAATACGACTGGACTTCAGAGTGACTAAAAAATCTCTGCAGCGTTGTCTTCCGCCGTGTTGTCATTGACCCAAACAAACTCACGTTGCATTCTGCGCATGTGCGCCTGCTTCTGGGAGACGATGGACAGTTTGCCGTGGGATTATAACAGTCATAAGGTTTATAACAGTTTATAATGGTAATTAAAATGTGTACGGTAATAATAACCGTTGGGAATTTTACCATGGTTTACCATTAAACCAGTAATACCTACATAAAACAAAATAGAACGGAAAGTTCAGGACATAACCACATTCAGACATTTAAACACTCGTATAGCCTTTATGAGGAAGTGGAACTTAAAGGAACATTATGTAATGCATGTTTCATAGATATAATGAGCAGGGATGAGCGAGTACAGCATTATCTGTATCTGTGTTAACCATATGAATTATCTGTATCTGTTTATTTAACCCGGAAGTGGGTCGGGTTGTCTTGAAATGGGCGGGGCTTAGAGGAGCAATTGATATGGGTTGATCATAAATTGTTATATTTATTGCTGATTAGAAAACTATTTACATGACAGCATCAGCATTGAGCTTCAGATCAATGGTTTTGCAAAAATGAATACAACACATGCGGTTGTAATTATGAAGTAAAATGTAATGAACAAGAGTTTTCATACTCAACATAACTTTCTTGTTTTAACTTATAATATTTTTTATTTTTTTTGGTTCTTTTTTATTTTTTTTATTTCCACACCAGAGGCCTGTGCCATGAAGCAGGATTAGAGCTTATCCAGGTAACTTCGGGGTTAACCCTGGGTTTTCAGTACCACGAGTGGTTCACTTCTTACCAGAGTAGATCTCCATGGTAACTTATGCTGAAGGGTAACCTGCTCCGGAGCAGGCTATGTTCCAGAAAAGAGATTAACTCTGTGAAAACGCCTCCTACTGACCAATCTGCTCTCTTGGAAAATGACATCACCATCTGTAGGAAATCCCACAGACTGTTTTAGCCAATAGGCTGCTTTATGTTTGCAGCGGTGATGTGGAGAAACTCTTGACTCTGATCCTACAGAGACTGATTAAAAGCCTTAGGCTATTGTTGCCTACAGGTTTTTACAGTACAGCAGGATAAGCCTACTTACTGCCTTTAGATGTGTTTAATATTTTTTTATTTGCTCCCAGTCCGTTTCACACACCCTGACGCAGCCGTTAGCCGTTAATAAATGGGGGTTATTTTTCTTATGAGGCTGAATATTATGAGCAGTTTGTTAGGGATATTGAAATACTGAATTTTAATATGAACGTAGGCTATCTATTTTAGGTTAATATAGCTTTCTAAGGCCTACTATAGAGACTGTAGTCATGTTCCGTCCCACCTTTTGCGATGTGGGTGCAAAAGGTGGGACTGTGAGTTTTCACCAGCCTAAATGTTGATATTCAGTCTTTCAAACATTATTTGAGCACATTTTATGGCATGAATGGAGTTTTCGTTTCATTGCTTTATGAAGTTAATTTAGAACAATGATTGGAACACTTTTGTGTGTGTTAAATAAATTAATCTAATTTTTGAAGTGGCGACAAGTTTTTTTTTTAAGTGGGGGAGAACGGCCCGAGTCTTTTAATGTGGAAACGCCGACACACAGCCCAGCTGAAAGAATAAGGCTGATATTTTCATACAGCTCATGAGAACACTTTTTATCAACGCATTATTATAGACTACGCCTGTTCATTTAGTCATTCACACTGTCAGCGACTTTCTGTCTCCCTGCATGTGTCAGATGCAGGCGTGTCTTATTTCTGAAGTGTTAAAGTTTAATCCTCGTTCGTGTGCAGAGCGGGACACAGCAACACAATAAATCTGTATGTGTGTAGGGGAGGGACGCTGTGACTACTGTCACAGAACGCAGACACAGTCAGCTAACCAATGAGGATTTTTATTCAATCCGAGCACAGATATTGACTCCTATTACTCGTATAATACTCGTACTCGGCAAAAGTGCTTTATCCATACCGGATACTCGTTTCAGGTTCAACTCTAATAATGAGCACCATCTTAGCATGCCACTTATACATCAGTTGTTTGTAAAATCTGAAAAACAAAACAGTGTTCTTAATTCTGTGTTGAAATTGCACTGGAGTTAAGTTCTCCAGTGAGTGCATCAGCCTTCCACGCCTCACCTCTGTTCTCCCAAAACTCAATTTCACAAAAGTATGAGGTATTGATTCCATACAGATGCAGTCATGTCTGAGCTGTTACATTAGGACTTGGTTAATCTCAGGCCTAGAGAAAGGACTGAATGTGGTTGGCATAAGCCATAAATCTACACCTTTCCTACAGCTGCAAAAATCCTCCCACAGTAACTCTGTACTGCTGATGTATTAAAAGCAACCAGGCGTAAACATCTCTTGATAGACTTGGGGGAGTGCGAATCAAACTTCCTCCTTGTTCAGTATGTAAAATCACAACCTACTCCAGCTTGTGACATATACAGTATGCTAGACTAATCTTTGTCACTGCACACAAACAGCTGAAATACTTCTACAGGGGTAGTGACCTTTATGACCTAAAAAGCAAAGTTTACTCTAGCATGACAACATAAATGGCAGCCTGTTACTGCACAGTATGTATGTTCAGACTATTTCAGTTCAAGTTTACAGAACATGTTGGTGGTCTAACACTAGCAGGGCAAGCATAAGGCACTCGCTTGTAGGCAGGCATGTATGGCCCATGAAGGGTTAATAGACAATTTTACTCTGTTAAGGGTATGGATATCTCTGCTAGTATGGAAAACGGTCAGTATCTCTCACAGTTAGAGCCATAGATATAAAACACTAGATGGAATGTGTCATAATGACTTCCAGGGTCATGGTTCTGGGTTGGAACCAAATGTCAGCCATCTTACCTTTGTCCAGTTTTAAACTTTTCCTTTATAATCACTGTTCCACTAATACGCCAGTACTGTTTTTTATTCAAAGTAATGAGTGTAAGATAACTGTGCCTGTCTAGAATTAACGAGCTTATAATAGCTCCAAGAGAACAAATCCTACTTTCATTGATTATTTCTTAATTTTCCATTGCATATTTTTTATTTGCATATATTTTTATTCTGAATGGCTAATATACTACATTAAGCAATAACGTTTATGTAGAAATCCTAAATGGATTCAGTATTATGGCCTATATTGGCAGGCAATTACAATCAGAAACTCTTGATGTTATGCAATTTTGTCAACTGGAATGGCATTTGTTCTGAAGATTGTTTTGAGAGGAGAGGTTGAAAAGAGTTGGTAACTGTATATAAGGAGCTATTTTTGTTGATAAAGCAATACCTTCAGCAGAACTCCCGATGGAATCGTTGCACTTGTCTTTCATTCTCATTGCAAGATTACGTTATGGACATTCAATTTACATTTGATTTAAAAATGATAATGCAGAGAATTTGCAGGAATTTAGAAAAATTGCAAGCTTGACCTGTGCTAGACAAATCTCCTCTTTGTGACGAGATTACTTTACCTGGGGCGCGTTTCCTAAAAGCCTCGTCACTAACTATGATAGCTAACTATGATACAACTTTTCCCCAAAACTCTAGTTCGAACTATGGAGGTAACCAACATGGTACGAGCCATAGTTATGCAACGTAAATGTTACCCAAAACCATAGTTCCAACAAATGTTCGCAACCACTGTCTTTTGCTGATATTCTTGTTTTATTGTATAATTCAAACTACAGATCCTGACCTGTGGTTAGAAGCTTAGTTCCTGGTGACTACGTCATAGATAGTGGAATAGCGAGTAAAGGTGTGGGTAAAAGTATAAAAGTAGAGGCCATACATGTGGTGAACTATAGGTTTGCGCACTTCTACTCCTGCAGGATGCATCATTAGGCCATAGGTGGACAGCCTCCTGGACCCCAGCCTCCTCCACCAAGATCTCCTCATCCTCCAGCAGCTGAATATTTTCCTGCAAGGCCATGTTGTGTCACCACAGCACAGCACACCTGAAATTGTTTCCACAGCCCTATGGCCCTCTCCACCACACCGCGGGTCCTGATGTGTGCGTTGTTGAAGCTCATCTCTGCCTCTGAGTTGGGCTGCAGGATTGGGGTGAGCAGGTAGGGGCACAAAGGGTAGCCACTGTCCCCTTAGAGCCAGCAAACCCCAAAGCCGCCACATTCTGCCAACTGGTAAAGAGCGGAGTTGGCCCACATGAAGGAGTTGTGGGTGATTAATGCTTCCTGCTTTCTTACAGTGCAGACGCTTTGCTGCTTGCTCCTGCCTCTGCCTGCATTCTTTTGCTGATATTCTTGTTTTTATTCTGCTAGAAACTTTGAGCAGCGGCTCTTGGATACTTTTAAATCACTGGGACTGTCAGATAAAGGAGGCAATTGCCATACTTTAAACACTTTTATGATCCAAGTGCTACACGAGAGCAGCCTATCAATAGCGCTAGCCTGTACTGCAGTGACTGGAGTTATAGCTAATGCTAATTAGCAACAAGATGCCACCCTTCTCCACGGAAGACTTCCACAATCTTCTGCAGAAAATTGCAGTGTAGGAAACCAAGATCCACAGGTTAGAAGTGAATGGACTTTGTGGGAATGACACTACTTTGCCATGGACCCAAAACAGTGGACAAGAGCATGCTAACACACAGCAAATTAACTCTCAACAACAAGAGTGCCAAGAAGCAGGAGGCCTGTGTACTGGGTAATAAATCTAAAAGTGGTAGTCCTCCCTGGAACTTGCTTGGTGCAAAGCCTAAGAGTAAATCATTTCCCTGGAAAATGGGAGGACGAGTAACAGGCAGAACCCAGCGCCCTGAGATTTGTGATGCGAATGGCTGGCCTGCATTATCATCCAGGCACAGCGCCTCTTCAACCCCTCTTCTTGTTAGGACACAGCCATGGACAGTTGCGAAAGGGAGAGTTAGCAACAAACCTCCCAAACAACCGAGTGTGCAACAGCAAAACAGATTTTCACCACTATACGATCCAATACCAAGTAATATCCAGGCTGGTATTACCGATACCAGTACCAATACTTATTTTATTTCTAGTTTAATGTGGCCTCCCTCCTCCCGTTTCTGTATTTATGTGAGAAATAAGGAGTAGGCTGTAGCCTTACCAATTGAAAATAATAGCTGCATAAGGAAAAGACATCAAACTACTGTCATTCTTTAATTATAATGAAAATATCCTGCTCAGAACTGCTGCTTCATAACATCATCCTATTATTTTGACTTAATCTCAGATGTTTAGCGAAGTTTGCAGTGTTGCCAAAGTATTTCACTGTCTTTTCACACACATCACAGCTAAAATACAGCCAGGCGTGACTGTTTTTACAGTCAGCCATAGTCAGTATTCAATTGTAAATTGAATACTGTAAATTGTAAATGTAAAGGACTGCGGTGGCACACTTCAAAGAAGCTCCGTCACAGAGCCATAGCATAATAGTTCCAATCAACTGAGTAGCCTATAATTAGGACATCCTGGTGACAGTAAGATACTTATGATAAAACACACACTCACTCCAAATTACTGAGTTTAGATATCGATCCTTTTATATGAGTATCGATCCTAGTGGCTACAGGGAAAGTTAAAGACTGGGCCTCAAACTGTGATTGTGGGTGACTGCTGTAAACGATGTAAGAAGCATGTGCAGTAAAAACACCAAAAAACTCCGAAGTATACGGCGTCTGACTTGGCAGAAAGAATCCTGCATATTGTGGCTGAACATCCTACTGTGAAAAACATCATACTGCACATCGGGACAAATGATGTTGTGAATCAACAGTCTGAAGTGTTGAAAGAGGACTTTAATAATCTGTTGAACACAGTCAGCTCTCTGAATGCTGAGGTGTTTATCAGTGGCCCTCTACTGCCAATCCAA